>NC_052309.1:60323768-60623768 GCF_016432855.1 Salvelinus namaycush | reverse complement strand
CGCACCAGGCCTACTGTGCGCCTCAGCCGGCCAGAGTCTGCCGTCTGCCCAGTGCCGCCTGCGCTATCCGTCTGTCCCGAGCCGTCAGAGCTGCCCGTCTGTCCCGAGCCGTCAGAGCTGCCCGTCTGTCCCGAGCCGTCAGAGCTGCCCGTCTGTCCCGAGCCGTCAGAGCTGCCCGTCTGTCCCGAGCCGTCAGAGCAGCCCGTCTGTCCCGAGCCGTCAGAGCCGCCCGTCTGTCCCGAGCCGTCAGAGCCGCCCGTCTGTCCCGAGCCGTCAGAGCCGCCCGTCTGTCCCGAGCCGTCAGAGCCGCCCGTCTGTCCCGAGCCGTCAGAGCCGCCCGTCTGTCCCGAGCCGTCAGAGCCGCCCGCCAGCCAGGAGCAGGCAGAGCCGCCCGCCAGCCAGGAGCAGGCAGAGCCGCCCGCCAGCCAGGAGCAGGCAGAGCCGCCCGCCAGCCAGGAGCAGGCAGAGCCGCCCGCCAGCCAGGAGCAGGCAGAGCCGCCCGCCAGTCAGGAGCAGGCAGAGCCGCCCGCCAGCCAGGATCTGCCAGAGCCGCCCGCCAGCCAGGATCTGCCAGAGCCGCCAGTCAGCCAGGATCTGCCAGAGCCACCAAAGCGGGTATTAACTATGGTGGAGTGGGGGCCATGTCCCGCACCCGAGCCGCCGCCGTAGGAAGGCCCACCCGGACCCTCCCCTTCTGTGTCAGGTTTTGCGGCCGGAGTCCGCACCTTTGGGGGGGGGGGGGGTACAGTCACGCCCTGGCCTTAGTTATCTTTGTTTTCTGTATTATTTTGGTTAGGTCAGGGTGTGACAGGGGGGATGTTTGTGTGTATTTGTCTCGTCTTGGGTGGTTGTATTGTATAGGGGGTTTTGTAGAGTTTATGGGGTTGTGTTTAGTGTAGGTGTCTAGGTATGTCTATGGTTGCCTGAATGGTTCTCAATCAGAGACAGCTGTCTATCATTGTCTCTGATTGGGAGCCATATTTAAGGCAGCCATAGGCATTAGGCTATTGTGGGTAATTGTCTATGTGTAAGTTGCCAGTGTCTGCACTTATTGTTTGAATAGCTTCACGGTCGTCTGTTTGTTGTTTTGTTTAGTTTGTATAGTGTTCGTTTCATTTTCGTCTTCTCGTCCATAAAGAAGTATGTATTGTTATCACGCTGCGCCTTGGTCCACTCTTCCTCAAGACGATCGTGACAATACCGTAGGTGCACAGGTCGAGAGACAAATTGGAGTGATCAAGGTGACAGGCGGAGACACATTCAATACCGCCTTGCACACTCTCGCCTGCATCTAGCTGATCTGGGGTGTAATTTTTAGTCCAAACAGTTTCAAAACGTTTCGAAAGGTTCTATTGGACAAATTCAGGTAGGTCCCGCCCCATTTTGTTCTATTGAAGAAACATTTTGCAACATAATCGTCAGAATGAATACACCCCTGATCACCCCCACACACAGTTCAATTTCATAGCAGCCACATAGAGCATTATGACTTTACTTGTTGTAACATTCCTTCTCGCATCTACAAGCTTTCCTCCTCTCACCTTTTCCCTTCACTTGTGGACTTCAGTACACAACACAACAGCTGTCTGTGACTAGGCACAAAAACCTCTCCATGCCAAACCTTCACACCATAACCACTAACCGCTACACAACCTACATCGTCACCATATCAAGGTTATAGTAAAACAAAACAAAATGGAACCAACATATTGGTAAACCCACAATCAAATCCCAAGTGTACAATCACACATTACAGTGTACAGCAAGTAGTTTAGCAGTTAAACCAGCGGGCCCGGTGTCAATACATTTATAAAACCAAAAGCTTACATTGACTTGGAAGAGTTGCAGTGTTGGATAGCCTTAGCCAGCTAGCTAACATAAATATCATTCCTCTCTGTTTGAGTCTGGTTCTTTGGGTAGGCTAAATTAGCTGCAATAGCTAAGTGAAAGGTAGACTAAGAAGAAGAAAAAATAAAATGAAATATAGCTAGCTCTCTCTCTCTCTCTATGCTGCTTCAACTATTGCCTTTCTCTCTTTGAGTCAACTACTCACTGCAGTGCTAGCTAGCTGTAGCTTATGCTTTCAGTACTAAATTAATTATCAGCTCCTATGGATGGAAAACTTGTTAGTTCATACTGCAAGAGCTCTGATAGGTTGGAGGATGTCCTCCAGGTGTAGTCATAATTATTGTGTACGTCTATGGAATGGGGTGAGAACCACGAGGCTCCTAGGTTTTGAATTATTGAAGTCAATGTACCCAACGAATTCGCCAGACATAGGCTATTTGTTTTACAAAACAACGCGCAACTGCGACTCAAACTGGCCATTGTTTAATTAGAAAAAATATGGCCCTTTATAATGTCCACTTATGTACATATGCTGAATATAGCATCTTAACGTTTTAAAACAAAATAGATAAATAATTTGTCCAGCCTTTGCTGCTACGCTTGCAGATGTGCATAATATGCTGTGACCCTAATCAAAAAGTATTTATCACCAAATAACAACAACTTAGCTATAGGTTGTTGTAACATTTTAATTTGAAACTGGTTTTTCATGTAATTAGATAATAATCTTATGGGTGAACACCTTATAGTTTCATTGTATTAACATTCCCAGCCTTATTTACAGTCGTCCGTTTTTGTTCAAAATATGAAGTCATTGAAACTGAAACAGTGCATCCCGAATGGGTGGCGGCAGCAAACAATGTACCAGGCCAGCCATAATTTACAACCTGATAGAAATATTTTTTGGACTACCAAGAAATGTATTGGCGAAATATATTAAATCATGCATTGAACTGCATCTATCTATTCTGCCAACAATGCCTTACTGTACAACATGTAATTTTGAGTCAAATAGAACCTATTTTTAAAACCTCTTATCAAGTTGGTTTTGAAGCATAAACTGGGAATTTGATATGTTTTACTGATTTTATGATTGTCCGTTTGTTTCATATCTGCAAAGTAGTTCAAATGCTGTCAGTTCCACTTGAAATACTCCAAAATCAGTCGAAAATACAGTATTTGGTTCTTTGAGCTTGACACCAATAAGCACAAAGTAAGGAAAAATGTGACCTGTAATTGTTTTTTTAATATGTGCCAGAATGTATTTGTGCCTCTTTTTCCAAGAAGGACCATAGTGATTGTATCAGATGTTATCGCAGAATAAAGAGTTGATAAGCTAAACATTGTGGCCATTAGGGTGTCTTCACTTGTTCTTCTATCTCTGGTGGTTTAGCTGTCTATCAAAGTTTTGTTTACAATATTTCATGGTATTGTGTAAAAAATATTATAAAAATTTGAATAATCAATGTGTTATGATGAGAAGGAATTCTAGAAAACAGCCAACAGACCAAGAAACATATTTAAATACATTTTATTTGCAATGTCCAGCAATGCAATATGGTATGAAACAAAAGATGTACAGTGTGTTTTTTATAAGTACAAAGTATTTCCTGAATAGCAAATTGTATGCAGTGATACTAATGCATTTTGAAAAGTCCTTTATACAAGTCCCTCACTTTAGTCAATCTCTTCAATGGTTGGGCCTTGGGAGCTGGCACCAGAGCTGGTCCGTGCCTGATCTCCACAGCAACCTGTGGGCATCCCTCCCTGCTGGTACAGCTTGGTAATGATAGGCTGGCATACTTTCTCCAGCTCCTTTAGCTGATGCTCATACTCCTCTTTGTCGCCCAGCTGGTTGTTCTCCAACCAGGAAATGGTCTGGTCGCACCTGTCCACCACTTTCTTTTTGTCCTCCTCGCTGATCTTGCCTTTCATGTTGTCGTCCTCCACGCTGCTCTTCATATTGAAGGCGTACGACTCCAGGGAGTTCTTGGCTGCTATCTTCTCCCTCTGTGCGTCATCCTCAGCTTTGTATTTGTCAGCGTCCTGCACCATCCTCTCAATGTCCTCTTTGCTGAGCCGGCCCTTGTCGTTGGTGATGGTGATCTTGTTCTCTTTGCCCGTGCTCTTGTCCACCGCTGATACGTTCAGAATGCCGTTGGCGTCGATGTCAAAGGTCACCTCGATCTGAGGGACTCCTCGTGGGGCAGGGGGGATCCCAGAGAGCTCAAACTTCCCCAGGAGGTTGTTGTCCTTGGTCAGGGCTCTCTCTCCCTCGTAGACCTGGATCATGACCCCGGGCTGGTTGTCGGAGTAAGTGGTGAAGGTCTGGGTCTGTTTGGATGGGATGGTGGTGTTGCGTTTGATCAGGGCGGTCATGACCCCTCCGGCGGTTTCGATGCCCAGGGACAGGGGAGCCACATCCAGCAGCAGCAGGTCCTGGACGTTCTCAGACTTGTCGCCAGACAAGATGGCCGCCTGGATGGCAGCGCCGTAGGCCACCGCCTCGTCTGGGTTGATGCTCTTGTTTAGCTCTCGGCCGTTGAAAAAGTCCTGCAGGAGCTTCTGAACCTTGGGGATCCGGGTGGAGCCTCCGACCAGGACGACGTCGTGGATTTGGGCCTTGTCCATCTTGGCATCCCTCAGGGCTTTCTCCACAGGCTCCAGGGTTCCCCTGAAGAGGTCGGAACACATCTCCTCAAAACGAGCCCTGGTGATGGAGGTGTAGAAGTCGATGCCCTCAAAGAGAGAGTCAATCTCAATGCTGGCCTGGGAGCTGGAGGACAGTGTTCTCTTGGCCCTCTCGCAGGCTGTCCTCAGCCTCCTCAGAGCCCGCTTGTTCTGGCTGATGTCCTTCTTGTGTTTCCTCTTGAACTCCTCCACAAAGTGACTAACCAGGCGGTTGTCAAAGTCCTCCCCGCCCAGGTGAGTGTCTCCAGCCGTGGCCTTCACCTCAAAGATCCCATCCTCGATGGTCAGGATGGACACGTCAAAGGTGCCCCCACCCAGGTCAAAAATCAGGACGTTGCGTTCCCTGGACTTGCCTTTGTCCATGCCGTAGGCGATGGCTGCCGCCGTGGGCTCGTTGATGATCCTCAGCACATTCAGCCCAGCGATCACTCCAGCGTCCTTAGTGGCCTGTCTCTGTGAGTCGTTGAAGTAGGCAGGGACTGTTATGACTGCATTGGACACCTTCTGGCCCAGGTAGGCCTCAGCGATCTCCCTCATCTTCACCAGGACCATGGAGGAGATCTCCTCTGGGTTGAAGGATTTGTTCTCACCTTTGTAATCTACCTGAACTTTAGGCTTTCCTCCGTCGCTGACCACCTTGAAGGGCCAGTGCTTCATGTCGGCTTGCACGACCTGATCGTTGAACTTTCGGCCAATCAGGCGTTTGGCGTCGAAAACAGTGTTGTTGGGGTTCATGGCCACCTGGTTCTTTGCTGCGTCTCCGATGAGTCTCTCAGTGTCTGTGAAGGCCACATAGCTGGGCGTGGTCCTGTTGCCCTGGTCGTTGGCGATGATCTCCACTTTGCCATGCTGGAACACCCCCACACAGGAGTAGGTGGTGCCCAGGTCAATGCCGATAGACGGGCCTTTAGCTGATGACATCTTGATGGTTTGGAGTTAGTTGCCTACAAATGAATGAAATAATATTTTAGAAATCGTTATTATTCTACGAAAACCTAGCTGCAAGTAATGTCAATCTCCACCAACAGAGATGTTAGCCTAAATATACTTGAATAACAACCAAACCTGGGTTCAAATAAATGCGTATTTAAGTATTTGTATTCTTATTTTCTGTGTATTTGAATATTTCCAAATAATGTGGCCACTTCTATTTAAAATATTTGAAACAATTTTCAAATACTTGTCTCCAAATACATTTCAAATACACCTAGGAACAAACAATCCTGGGTTCAAATGCATGGAATATTTTAATTTTAAAATACACTTGTCTGTGTATTTGAGAATTTTCAAATACATGGTAATACTTTCCAAATGTATTTCCAAACACATTCCAATATTCAACTACTTATATTTCAAAATGTACTGGTATTTTAAAGTCCTTGAAAAACAATACTAAGCATTTGAACCCAGGTCTGAAAACAACACTGTTGTCAACGTTTGTGTTACATATTAGTGTTATACACATATATATATATATATATATATATATATATTAGTGTTATATATTAGTGTTATACATATATATATATATATTAGTGTTATATATTAGTGTTATACACATATATATATATATATATATTAGTGTTATATATTAGTGTTATACACATATATATATATATATATTAGTGTTATATATTAGTGTTATACACATATATATATATATATATATATTAGTGTTATATATTAGTGTTATACACATATATATATATATATATTAGTGTTATATATTAGTGTTATACATATATATATTAGTGTTATATATTAGTGTTATACACATATATATATATATATATATATATTAGTGTTATATATTAGTGTTATACACATATATATATATATTAGTGTTATATATTAGTGTTATACATATATATATATATATATATATATATATTAGTGTTATATATTAGTGTTATACATATATATATATATATATATTAGTGTTATATATTAGTGTTATACACACATATATATATTAGTGTTATATATTAGTGTTATACACACATATATATATATATATTAGTGTTATATATTAGTGTTATACATATATATATATATATTAGTGTTATATATTAGTGTTATACATGCATATATATATATTAGTGTTATATATTAGTGTTATACACATATATATATATATTAGTGTTATATATTAGTGTTATACATATATATATATATATATTAGTGTTATACACATATATATATATATTAGTGTTATACATACATATATATATATATTAGTGTTATATATTAGTGTTATACACACATATATATATATATATTAGTGTTATATATTAGTGTTATACATATATATATATATATATATTAGTGTTATATATTAGTGTTATACATATATATATATATATTAGTGTTATATATTAGTGTTATACATATATATATATTAGTGTTATATATTAGTGTTATACATATATATATATATATATTAGTGTTAGACACAATCAGTTCTGCTAATCTATTACAGAGAAACTCTTTTCACAACAGGCCTACATTTTTTCTATGAACACAACTGAATAATATTGTGTTATCTTCACAGAATTAGAGCAGATTTTCTTAAAATTAAGAAATAACTAATTATAATAAATAATAATATGCAACAAAAAAATAAAGTAGGCCTAGTCTGTCCAATGAAATAACATAATAATTGCTTTTATAATATATTTTTATAATATTATTTATTTATTAGTTAACTAAATATTCTGGCATAATGTTATAGCTAAATCGTCTATGTTCACACAACCAACATAGCATACTTTTTTATTCTATCAAGTTTATAACTTTCACAGCCATTATGAAAATAGGGTACTGAATTAATTTCCCTTTACTTACAGTTTATGAATGTAGAGGTATGTTGAAAGTGTCTCTTCTCGTTTCTTGCTTTATTTTCCCTTTAGTATTCTCGTTGAGTCGATGTTTGAATCTGAATGTACTTCACCAGAATATATACCATCCCCATTACCTAAAAAAGATCACTCGTGATTTCTCGCCATTTCTCGAACTCTCCGACTACATTGCTCATGAGAGCGCAGCATTCCTGTGCAATGACGCAGGCTGCGAGGCGCACGCATTGGAAGCGCAGCAAAGGAAAGTTCTCGTTATTCCAGAGCTTTCGAGAGGCGCGGAGACCTGTCCAGAACGCACACACACAGCACACTAATAGTGAAACCATTATTTGTATTGATTAAAATGATCAAAAACCGTTAATGATTCAAATTTCAACACAAATGAAACAGCATCCGGTTCAACCTTATTCAGTCGACATTTCAGTCTATCGGCAACACTGCAGTTCCTCAACAGTTCACGAGATGTCAGTCTATACATTTTCTCTCACTAATGAATAATAGACCTGTATTGTAAGAGAATTGAGTGCCTACTGCACAAGTGGTAAGTGCAACTCACCACAAGTTAATGTGCCTTTTTTATATTAAAGCCAGAGTATTTAAGATATCCCGTATTAATTGTTAAATGAAAGACAAATGATGAACACACCGGCTAATCCTTCTCTATTCTATTCTAGTCAATGCTATTCTGTTCTATAACATTCTAGTCTAGCCTATTCCGTACTGATGGCCCATCAGTTCACATTTGCTTACCGCAAACAAGATATCTCCATCATATCCCCATCATGGTAGCTAAAGTATTTGCTAATATACATTGCATTCGGAAAGTATTCATACCCCTTGACTTTCTCCACATTTTGTTACGTTACAGCCTTATTCTAAAAATGTATGAAATTATTTTTTTCATCATCAATCAACACACAATACCTCAAAATGACAAAGCAAAAACTGTTTAAAAAAAAATAAATGTTGCATATTTATTAAAAATAAAAACAGAAATACCTTATTTACATAAGTATTCAGCCCTGGATACTTATGAGAGAAGATGTGCTCAAAGATGCACTCTGGTGGTCTGAATGAGCATTAAAGGCAACAATGGTTGACAGTAAAATACTATGATTTCACGCACTTTAAGTTGCCTTACCAGACCGCACTGCAGCAGAATGCAACTACTAAATGAGGACACACTTCACACTATATACACAGCAGTGCCGGTTGGTGCCGTTGAAGATTATGGAGGATTTTGTTTTATTACCACGGCCTTATTTCGATTTCAGAATATCGGATGACTGTCATTCATATTCCCATTCACCCAGCTCAATGTGACATCAATAGGTTTGGCTACTACATGATACTCAAATTTGCCCTCTACCAATCAAGAGATTGCTACAACCTATAGCCTAGAAATGAAAGTTTATACCGTTGGTGCACAGGTCGAGAGACAAATTGGAGTGATCAAGGTGACAGGCAGAGACACATTCAATACCGCCTTGCACACTCTCGCCTGCTTCTAGCTGATCTGGGGTGTAATTTTTAGTCCAAACAGTTGCAAAACGTTTCGAAAGGTTCTATTGGACAAATTCAGGTAGGTCCCGCCCCATTTTGTTCTATTGAAGAAACATTTTGCAACATAATCGTCAGAATGAATACACCCCTGATCACCCACACACACAGTTCAATTTCATAGCAGCCACATAGAGCATTATGACTTTACTTGTTGTAACATTCCTTCTCGCATCTACAAGCTTTCCTCCTCTCACCGTTTCCCTTCACTTGTGGACTTCAGTACACAACACAACAGCTGTCTGTGACTAGGCACAAAAACCTCTCCATGCCAAACCTTCACACCATAACCACTAACCGCTACACAACCTACATCGTCACCATATCAAGGTTATAGTAAAACAAAACTAAATGGAACCAACACATTGGTAAACCCACAATCCAATCCCAAGTGTACAATCACACATTACAGTGTACAGCAAGTAGTTTAGCAGTTAAACCAGCGGGCCCGGTGTTAATACATTTATAAAACCAAAAGCTTACATTGACTTGGAAGAGTTGCAGTGTTGGATAGCCTTAGCCAGCTAGCTAACATAAATAGCATTCCTCTCTGTTTGAGTCCGGTTCTTTGGGTAGGCTAAATTAGCTGCAATAGCTAAGTGAAAGGTAGACTAAGAAGAAGAAAAAATAAAATGAAATATAGCTAGCTCTCTCTCTCTCTATGCTGCTTCAACCATTGCCTTTCTCTCTTTGAGTCAACTACTCACTGCAGTGCTAGCTAGCTGTAGCTTATGCTTTCAGTACTAAATTAATTATCAGCTCCTATGGATGGAAAACTTGTTAGTTCATACTGCAAGAGCTCTGATAGGTTGGAGGATGTCCTCCAGGTGTAGTCATAATTATTGTGTACGTCTATGGAATGGGGTGAGAACCACGAGGCTCCTAGGTTTTGAATTATTGAAGTCAATTTACCCAACGAATTCGCCAGACATAGGCTATTTGTTTTACAAAACAACGCGCAACTGCGACTCAAACTGGCCATTGTTTAATTAGAAAAAATATGGCCCTTTATAATGTCCACTTATGTACATATGCTGAATATAGCATCTTAACGTTTTAAAACAAAATAGATAAATAATTTGTCCAGCCTTTGCTGCTACGCTTGCAGATGTGCATAATATGCTGCGACCCTAATCAAAAAGTATTTATCACCAAATAACAACAACTTAGCTATAGGTTGTTGTAACATTTTAACTTAAAACATATTTTTAATTTAATGAAATAATACTTTTATGGGTGAACACCTTATAGTTTCATTGTATTGACATTCCCAGCCTTATTTACAGTCGTCCGTTTTTGTTCAAAAAATGAAGTCATTGAAACTGAAACAGTGCATCCCGAATGGGTGGCGGCAGCAAACAATGTACCAGGCCAGCCATAATTTACAACCTGATAGAAATATTTTTTGGACTACCAAGAAATGTATTGGCGAAATATATTAAATCATGCATTGAACTGCATCTATCTATTCTGCCAACAATGCCTTACTGTACAACATGTAATTTTGAGTCAAATAGAACCTATTTTTAAAACCTCTTATCAAGTTGGTTTTGAAGCATAAACAGTGAATTTGATATGTTTTTTTGATATTATGATTGTCCGTTTGTTTCATATCTGCAAAGTAGTTAAAACGCTGTCAGTTCCACTTGAAATACTCCAAAATCAGTCAAATATACAGTATTTGGTTCTTTGAGCTTGACACCAATAAGCACAAAGTAAGGAAAAATGTGACCTGTAATTGTTTTTTTAATATGTGCCAGAATGTATTTGTGCCTCTTTTTCCAAGAAGGACCATAGTGATTGTATCAGATGTTATCGCAGAATAAAGAGTTGATAAGCTAAACATTGTGGCCATTAGGGTGTCTTCACTTGTTCTCCTATCTCTGGTGGTTTAGCCGTATATCAAAGTTTTGTTTACAATATTTCATGGTATTGTGTAAAAATTATTATAAATATGTGAATAATCAATGTGTTATGATGAGAAGGAATTCTAGAAAACAGCCAACAGACCTAGAAACATATTTAAATACATTTTATTTGCAATGTCCAGCAATGCAATATGGTATGAAACAAAAGATGTACAGTGTGTTTTTATAAGTACAAAGTATTTCCTGAATAGCAAATTGTATGCAGTGATACTAATGCATTTTGAAAAGTCCTTTATACAAGTCCCTCACTTTAGTCAATCTCTTCAATGGTTGGGCCTTGGGAGCTGGCACCAGAGCTGGTCCGTGCCTGATCTCCACAGTAGCCTGTGGGCATCCCTCCCTGCTGGTACAGCTTGGTAATGATAGGCTGGCATACTTTCTCCAGCTCCTTTAGCTGATGCTCATACTCCTCTTTGTCGCCCAGCTGGTTGTTCTCCAACCAGGAAATGGTCTGGTCGCACCTGTCCACCACTTTCTTTTTGTCCTCCTCGCTGATCTTGCCTTTCATGTTGTCGTCCTCCACGCTGCTCTTCATATTGAAGGCGTACGACTCCAGGGAGTTCTTGGCTGCTATCTTCTCCCTCTGTGCGTCATCCTCAGCTTTGTATTTGTCAGCGTCCTGCACCATCCTCTCAATGTCCTCTTTGCTGAGCCGGCCCTTGTCGTTGGTGATGGTGATCTTGTTCTCTTTGCCCGTGCTCTTGTCCACCGCTGATACGTTCAGAATGCCGTTGGCGTCGATGTCAAAGGTCACCTCGATCTGAGGGACTCCTCGTGGGGCAGGGGGGATCCCAGAGAGCTCAAACCTCCCCAGGAGGTTGTTGTCCTTGGTCAGGGCTCTCTCTCCCTCGTAGACCTGGATCATGACCCCGGGCTGGTTGTCGGAGTAAGTGGTGAAGGTCTGGGTCTGTTTGGATGGGATGGTGGTGTTGCGTTTGATCAGGGCGGTCATGACCCCTCCGGCGGTTTCGATGCCCAGGGACAGGGGAGCCACATCCAGCAGCAGCAGGTCCTGGACATTCTCAGACTTGTCGCCAGACAAGATGGCCGCCTGGATGGCAGCGCCGTAGGCCACCGCCTCGTCTGGGTTGATGCTCTTGTTTAGCTCTCGGCCGTTGAAAAAGTCCTGCAGGAGCTTCTGGACCTTGGGGATCCGGGTGGAGCCTCCGACCAGGACGACGTCGTGGATTTGGGCCTTGTCCATCTTGGCATCCCTCAGGGCTTTCTCCACAGGCTCCAGGGTTCCCCTGAAGAGGTCGGAACACATCTCCTCAAAACGAGCCCTGGTGATGGAGGTGTAGAAGTCGATGCCCTCAAAGAGGGAGTCAATCTCAATGCTGGCCTGGGAGCTGGAGGACAGTGTTCTCTTGGCCCTCTCGCAGGCTGTCCTCAGCCTCCTCAGAGCCCGCTTGTTCTGGCTGATGTCCTTCTTGTGTTTCCTCTTGAACTCCTCCACAAAGTGACTAACCAGGCGGTTGTCAAAGTCCTCCCCGCCCAGGTGAGTGTCTCCAGCCGTGGCCTTCACCTCAAAGATCCCATCCTCGATGGTCAGGATGGACACGTCAAAGGTGCCCCCACCCAGGTCAAAAATCAGGACGTTGCGTTCCCTGGACTTGCCTTTGTCCATGCCGTAGGCGATGGCTGCCGCCGTGGGCTCGTTGATGATCCTCAGCACATTCAGCCCAGCGATCACTCCAGCGTCCTTAGTGGCCTGTCTCTGTGAGTCGTTGAAGTAGGCAGGGACTGTGATGACTGCATTGGACACCTTCTGGCCCAGGTAAGCCTCAGCGATCTCCCTCATCTTCACCAGGACCATGGAGGAGATCTCCTCTGGGTTGAAGGATTTGTTCTCACCTTTGTAATCTACCTGAACTTTAGGCTTTCCTCCGTCGCTGACCACCTTGAAGGGCCAGTGCTTCATGTCGGCTTGCACGACCTGATCGTTGAACTTTCGGCCAATCAGGCGTTTGGCGTCGAAAACGGTGTTGTTGGGGTTCATGGCCACCTGGTTCTTTGCTGCGTCTCCGATGAGTCTCTCAGTGTCTGTGAAGGCCACATAGCTGGGCGTGGTCCTGTTGCCCTGGTCGTTGGCGATGATCTCCACTTTGCCATGCTGGAACACCCCCACACAGGAGTAGGTGGTGCCCAGGTCAATGCCGATAGACGGGCCTTTAGCTGATGACATCTTGATGGTTTGGAGTTAGTTGCCTACAAATGAATGAAATAATATTTTAGAAATCGTTATTATTCTACGAAAACCTAGCTGCAAGTAATGTCAATCTCCACCAACAGAGATGTTAGCCTAAATATACTTGAATAACAACCAAACCTGGGTTCAAATACATGCGTATTTAAGTATTTGTATTCTTATTTTCTGTGTATTTGAATATTTTCAAATAATGTGGCCAATTCTATTTAAAATATTTGAAACAATTTTCAAATACTTGTCTCCAAATACATTTCAAATGCACCTAGGAACAAACAATCCTGGGTTCAAATGCATGGAATATTTTAATTTTAAAATACACTTGTCTGTGTATTTGAGAATTTTCAAATACATGGTAATACTTTCCAAATGTATTTCCAAACACATTCCAATATTCAACTACTTATATTTCAAAATGTACTGGTATTTTAAAGTCCTTGAAAAACAATACTAAGCATTTGAACCCAGGTCTGAAAACAACACTGTTGTCAGCGTTTGTGTTATATATTAGTGTTATACATATATATATATATATATATATATATATATATATATATATATTAGTGTTATACATATATATATATATATATATATATATATATATATATATATATATATATATATATTAGTGTTAGACACAATCAGTTCTGCTAATCTATTACAGAGAAACTCTTTTCACAACAGGCCTACATTTTTTCTATGAACACAACTGAATAATATTGTGTTATCTTCACAGAATTAGAGCAGATTTTCTTAAAATTAAGAAATAACTAATTATAATAAATAATAATATGCAACAAAAAAATAAAGTAGGCCTAGTCTGTCCAATGAAATAACATAATAAATGCTTTTATAATATTATATTTTTATAATATTATTTCTTTATTAGTTAACCAAATATTCTGGCATAATGTTATAGCTAAATCGTCTATGTCCACACAACCAACATAGCATACTTTTTTATTCTATCAAGTTTATAACTGTCACAGCCATTATGAAAATAGGGTACTGAATAAATTTCCCTGTACTTACAGTTTATGAATGTAGAGGTCTGTTGAACGTGTCTCTTCTCTTTTCTTGCTTTCTTTTCCCTTTAGTATTCTCGTTGAGTCGATGTTTGACTCTGAATGTACTTCACCAGAATATATACCATCCCCATTACCTAAAAAATATCACTCGTGATTTCTAGCCATTTCTCGAACTCTCCGACTACATTGCTCATGAGAGCGCAGCATTCCTGTGCAATGACGCAGGCTGCGAGGCGCACGCATTGGAAGCGCAACAAATGAAAGTTCTCGTTATTCCAGAGCGTTCGAGAGGCGCGGAGACCTGTCCAGAACGCACACACACAGCACACTAATAGTGAAACCATTATTTGTATTGATTAAAATGATCAAAAACCGTTAATGATTCAAATTTCAAAACAAATGAAACAGCATCCGGTTCAACCTTATTCAGTCGACATTTCAGTCTATCGGCAACACTGCAGTTCCTCAACAGTTCATGAGATGTCAGTCTATACATTTTCTCTCACTAATGAATAATAGACATGTATTGTTAGAGAATTGAGTGCCTACTGCACAAGTGGTAAGTGCAACTCACCACAAGTTAATGTGCCTCCAGGGAAGATCCTTTTTTTATATTAAAGCCAGAGTATTTAAGATATCCAGTATTAATTGTTAAATGAAAGACAAATGATGAACACACCGGCTAATCCTTCTCTATTCTATTCTAGTCAATGCTATTCTGTTCTATACCATTCTAGTCTAGCCTATTCCGTACTGATGGCCCATCAGTTCACATTTGCTTACCGCAAACAAGATATCTCCATCATATCCCCATCATGGGGATATCTTGTTTACCCTAAGCAAATGTGAACTCCCTGTGACATTCTTTTCTGAATTTTAATTACAAAAAACACAAATGGTAGCTAAAGTATTTGCTAATATTCATTGCATTCGGAAACCGTATTCAGACCCCTTGACTTTCTCCACATTTTGTTACGTTACAGCCTTATTCTAAAAATGTATGAAATTATTTTTTTCATCATCAATCAACACACAATACCTCAAAATGACAAAGCAAGAACTTTATTTGTATTTTTAATTGTTGCATATTTATTAAAAATAAAAACAGAAATACCTTATTTACATAAGTATTCAGCCCTGGATACTTATGAGAGAAGATGTGCTCAAAGATGCCCTCTGGTGGTCTGAATGAGCATTAAAGGCAACAATGGTTGACAGTAAAATACTATGATTTCACGCACTTTAAGTTGCCTTATCATACCCCACTGCAGCAGAATGCAACTACTAAATGAGGACACACTTCACACTATATACACAGCAGTGCCGGTTGGTGCCGTTGAAGATTATGGAGGATTTTGTTTTATTACCACGGCCTTATTTCGATTACAGAATATCGGATGACTGTCATTCATATTCCCATTCACCCAGCTCAATGTGACATCAATAGGTTTGGCTACTACATGATACTCAAATTTGCCCTATACCAATCAAGAGATTGCTACAACCTATAGCCTAGAAATGAAAGTTTATACCTGTCACGCCCTGGCCTTAGTTATCTTTGTTTTCTGTATTATTTTGGTTAGGTCAGGGTGTGACAGGGGGGATGTTTGTGTGTATTTGTCTCGTCTTGGGTGGTTGTATTGTATAGGGGGTTTTGTAGAGTTTATGGGGTTGTGTTTAGTGTAGGTGTCTAGGTATGTCTATGGTTGCCTGAATTGTTCTCACCCAGAGACAGCTGTCTATCATTGTCTCTGATTGGGATCCATATTTAAGGCAGCCATAGGCATTAGGCTATTGTGGGTAATTGTCTATGTGTAAGTTGCCAGTGTCTGCACTTATTGTTTGAATAGCTTCACGGTCGTCTGTTTGTTGTTTTGTTTAGTTTGTATAGTGTTCGTTTCGTTTTCGTCTTCTCATCAATAAAGAAGTATGTATTGTTATCACGCTGCGCCTTGGTCCACTCTTCCTCATCAAGACGATCGTGACAGAATAACCCACCATACCAGGACCAAGCAGCGTGTTAAGCAGCAGCAGGAGCAACCTACACAGGATTTATGGCAATGGGAGCAGAGTCTGGACTATACTACGTGGGAGGAGATCGACAGGTGGGCGATCGACCCAGGGAGAATGCCGGAGCCCGCCTGGGATTCTCTGGAGCAGTGTGAGGAGGGATACCGGCGAATGGAGGCAGCACGACGACGCGGTAGGAAGCCTGTGAGTCAGCCCAAATTTTTTTGGGTGGGGGGGGGGGGCTACAACGGAGTGTGGCGAAGTCAGGTAGGAGACCTGCGCCAACTCCCTATGCTTATCGTGGAGTGCGAGAGTACGGGCAGACACCGTGTTATGCGGTAGAGCGCATGGTGTCTCCTGTACGTGTGCATAGCCCGGTGCGGGTTATTCCACCTCCCCGCACTGGCAGGGCTAGATTGGGCATTGAGCCAGGTGCCATGAAGCCGGCTCAATGCGTCTGGTCTCCAATGCGTCTCCTCGGGCCGGTATACATGGCACCAGCCTTACGCATGGTGTCCCCGGTTCGCCAACACAGCCCAGTGCGGGTTATTCCACCTCCCCGCACTGGTCGGGCTACGGGGAGCATTCAACCAGGTAAGGTTGGGCAGGCTCAGTGCTCAAGGGAGCCAGTACGCCTGCACGGTCCGGTATATCCGGCGCCACCTCCTCGCCCCAGCCCAGTACCACCAGTGCCAACACCACGCACCAGGCTTCCAGTGTGTCTCCAGAGCCCTGTTCCTCCTCCACGCACTCGCCCTATGGTGCGTGTCTCCAGCCCGGTACCACCAGTTCCGGCACCACGCACCAAGCCTCCTGTGCGTCTCCAGAGTCCTGTGCGTCCTGTTGCTGCTCCCCGCACTAGCCTTGAGGTGCGTGTCCTTAGCCCGGTACCTCCAATTCCGGTACCACGCACCAGGCCTACTGTGCGCCTCAGCCGGCCAGAGTCTGCCGTCTGCCCAGTGCCGCCTGCGCTATCCGTCTGTCCCGAGCCGTCAGAGCTGCCCGTCTGTCCCGAGCCGTCAGAGCTGCCCGTCTGTCCCGAGCCGTCAGAGCTGCCCGTCTGTCCCGAGCCGTCAGAGCAGCCCGTCTGTCCCGAGCCGTCAGAGCCGCCCGTCTGTCCCGAGCCGTCAGAGCCGCCCGTCTGTCCCGAGCCGTCAGAGCCGCCCGTCTGTCCCGAGCCGTCAGAGCCGCCCGTCTGTCCCGAGCCGTCAGAGCCGCCCGTCTGTCCCGAGCCGTCAGAGCCGCCCGCCAGACAGGAGCAGCCAGAGCCGCCCGCCAGACAGGAGCAGCCAGAGCCGCCCGCCAGACAGGAGCAGGCAGAGCCGCCCGCCAGCCAGGAGCAGGCAGAGCCGCCCGCCAGCCAGGAGCAGGCAGAGCCGCCCGCCAGCCAGGAGCAGGCAGAGCCGCCCGCCAGTCAGGAGCAGGCAGAGCCGCCCGCCAGCCAGGATCTGCCAGAGCCGCCCGCCAGCCAGGATCTGCCAGAGCCGCCAGTCAGCCAGGATCTGCCAGAGCCACCAAAGCGGGTATTAACTATGGTGGAGTGGGGGCCATGTCCCGCACCCGAGCCGCCGCCGTAGGAAGGCCCACCCGGACCCTCCCCTTCTGTGTCAGGTTTTGCGGCCGGAGTCCGCACCTTTGGGGGGGGGGGGGGTACTGTCACGCCCTGGCCTTAGTTATCTTTGTTTTCTGTATTATTTTGGTTAGGTCAGGGTGTGACAGGGGGGATGTTTGTGTGTATTTGTCTCGTCTTGGGTGGTTGTATTGTATAGGGGGTTTTGTAGAGTTTATGGGGTTGTGTTTAGTGTAGGTGTCTAGGTATGTCTATGGTTGCCTGAATGGTTCTCAATCAGAGACAGCTGTCTATCATTGTCTCTGATTGGGAGCCATATTTAAGGCAGCCATAGGCATTAGGCTATTGTGGGTAATTGTCTATGTGTAAGTTGCCAGTGTCTGCACTTATTGTTTGAATAGCTTCACGGTCGTCTGTTTGTTGTTTTGTTTAGTTTGTATAGTGTTCGTTTCATTTTCGTCTTCTCGTCCATAAAGAAGTATGTATTGTTATCACGCTGCGCCTTGGTCCACTCTTCCTCAAGACGATCGTGACAATACCGTAGGTGCACAGGTCGAGAGACAAATTGGAGTGATCAAGGTGACAGGCGGAGACACATTCAATACCGCCTTGCACACTCTCGCCTGCATCTAGCTGATCTGGGGTGTAATTTTTAGTCCAAACAGTTTCAAAACGTTTCGAAAGGTTCTATTGGACAAATTCAGGTAGGTCCCGCCCCATTTTGTTCTATTGAAGAAACATTTTGCAACATAATCGTCAGAATGAATACACCCCTGATCACCCCCACACACAGTTCAATTTCATAGCAGCCACATAGAGCATTATGACTTTACTTGTTGTAACATTCCTTCTCGCATCTACAAGCTTTCCTCCTCTCACCTTTTCCCTTCACTTGTGGACTTCAGTACACAACACAACAGCTGTCTGTGACTAGGCACAAAAACCTCTCCATGCCAAACCTTCACACCATAACCACTAACCGCTACACAACCTACATCGTCACCATATCAAGGTTATAGTAAAACAAAACAAAATGGAACCAACATATTGGTAAACCCACAATCAAATCCCAAGTGTACAATCACACATTACAGTGTACAGCAAGTAGTTTAGCAGTTAAACCAGCGGGCCCGGTGTCAATACATTTATAAAACCAAAAGCTTACATTGACTTGGAAGAGTTGCAGTGTTGGATAGCCTTAGCCAGCTAGCTAACATAAATATCATTCCTCTCTGTTTGAGTCTGGTTCTTTGGGTAGGCTAAATTAGCTGCAATAGCTAAGTGAAAGGTAGACTAAGAAGAAGAAAAAATAAAATGAAATATAGCTAGCTCTCTCTCTCTCTCTATGCTGCTTCAACTATTGCCTTTCTCTCTTTGAGTCAACTACTCACTGCAGTGCTAGCTAGCTGTAGCTTATGCTTTCAGTACTAAATTAATTATCAGCTCCTATGGATGGAAAACTTGTTAGTTCATACTGCAAGAGCTCTGATAGGTTGGAGGATGTCCTCCAGGTGTAGTCATAATTATTGTGTACGTCTATGGAATGGGGTGAGAACCACGAGGCTCCTAGGTTTTGAATTATTGAAGTCAATGTACCCAACGAATTCGCCAGACATAGGCTATTTGTTTTACAAAACAACGCGCAACTGCGACTCAAACTGGCCATTGTTTAATTAGAAAAAATATGGCCCTTTATAATGTCCACTTATGTACATATGCTGAATATAGCATCTTAACGTTTTAAAACAAAATAGATAAATAATTTGTCCAGCCTTTGCTGCTACGCTTGCAGATGTGCATAATATGCTGTGACCCTAATCAAAAAGTATTTATCACCAAATAACAACAACTTAGCTATAGGTTGTTGTAACATTTTAACTTAAAACATCTTTTTCATGTAATGAAATAATACTTTTATGGGTGAACACCTTATAGTTTTATTGTATTGACATTCCCAGCCTTATTTACAGTCGTCCGTTTTTGTTCAAAAAATGAAGTCATTGAAACTGAAACAGTGCATCCCGAATGGGTGGCGGCAGCAAACAATGTACCAGGCCAGCCATAATTTACAACCTGATAGAAATATTTTTTGGACTACCAAGAAATGTATTAGCGAAATATATTAAATCATGCATTGAACTGCATCTATCTATTCTGCCAACAATGCCTTACTGTACAACATGTAATTTTGAGTCAAATAGAACCTATTTTTAAAACCTCTTATCAAGTTGGTTTTGAAGCATAAACTGGGAATTTGATATGTTTTACTGATTTTATGATTGTCCGTTTGTTTCATATCTGCAAAGTAGTTCAAATGCTGTCAGTTCCACTTGAAATACTCCAAAATCAGTCGAAAATACAGTATTTGGTTCTTTGAGCTTGACACCAATAAGCACAAAGTAAGGAAAAATGTGACCTGTAATTGTTTTTTTAATATGTGCCAGAATGTATTTGTGCCTCTTTTTCCAAGAAGGACCATAGTGATTGTATCAGATGTTAACGCAGAATAAAGAGTTGATAAGCTAAACATTGTGGCCATTAGGGTGTCTTCACTTGTTCTTCTATCTCTGGTGGTTTAGCTGTCTATCAAAGTTTTGTTTACAATATTTCATGGTATTGTGTAAAAAATATTATAAAAATTTGAATAATCAATGTGTTATGATGAGAAGGAATTCTAGAAAACAGCCAACAGACCAAGAAACATATTTAAATACATTTTATTTGCAATGTCCAGCAATGCAATATGGTATGAAACAAAAGATGTACAGTGTGTTTTTTATAAGTACAAAGTATTTCCTGAATAGCAAATTGTATGCAGTGATACTAATGCATTTTGAAAAGTCCTTTATACAAGTCCCTCACTTTAGTCAATCTCTTCAATGGTTGGGCCTTGGGAGCTGGCACCAGAGCTGGTCCGTGCCTGATCTCCACAGCAACCTGTGGGCATCCCTCCCTGCTGGTACAGCTTGGTAATGATAGGCTGGCATACTTTCTCCAGCTCCTTTAGCTGATGCTCATACTCCTCTTTGTCGCCCAGCTGGTTGTTCTCCAACCAGGAAATGGTCTGGTCGCACCTGTCCACCACTTTCTTTTTGTCCTCCTCGCTGATCTTGCCTTTCATGTTGTCGTCCTCCACGCTGCTCTTCATATTGAAGGCGTACGACTCCAGGGAGTTCTTGGCTGCTATCTTCTCCCTCTGTGCGTCATCCTCAGCTTTGTATTTGTCAGCGTCCTGCACCATCCTCTCAATGTCCTCTTTGCTGAGCCGGCCCTTGTCGTTGGTGATGGTGATCTTGTTCTCTTTGCCCGTGCTCTTGTCCACCGCTGATACGTTCAGAATGCCGTTGGCGTCGATGTCAAAGGTCACCTCGATCTGAGGGACTCCTCGTGGGGCAGGGGGGATCCCAGAGAGCTCAAACTTCCCCAGGAGGTTGTTGTCCTTGGTCAGGGCTCTCTCTCCCTCGTAGACCTGGATCATGACCCCGGGCTGGTTGTCGGAGTAAGTGGTGAAGGTCTGGGTCTGTTTGGATGGGATGGTGGTGTTGCGTTTGATCAGGGCGGTCATGACCCCTCCGGCGGTTTCGATGCCCAGGGACAGGGGAGCCACATCCAGCAGCAGCAGGTCCTGGACGTTCTCAGACTTGTCGCCAGACAAGATGGCCGCCTGGATGGCAGCGCCGTAGGCCACCGCCTCGTCTGGGTTGATGCTCTTGTTTAGCTCTCGGCCGTTGAAAAAGTCCTGCAGGAGCTTCTGAACCTTGGGGATCCGGGTGGAGCCTCCGACCAGGACGACGTCGTGGATTTGGGCCTTGTCCATCTTGGCATCCCTCAGGGCTTTCTCCACAGGCTCCAGGGTTCCCCTGAAGAGGTCGGAACACATCTCCTCAAAACGAGCCCTGGTGATGGAGGTGTAGAAGTCGATGCCCTCAAAGAGAGAGTCAATCTCAATGCTGGCCTGGGAGCTGGAGGACAGTGTTCTCTTGGCCCTCTCGCAGGCTGTCCTCAGCCTCCTCAGAGCCCGCTTGTTCTGGCTGATGTCCTTCTTGTGTTTCCTCTTGAACTCCTCCACAAAGTGACTAACCAGGCGGTTGTCAAAGTCCTCCCCGCCCAGGTGAGTGTCTCCAGCCGTGGCCTTCACCTCAAAGATCCCATCCTCGATGGTCAGGATGGACACGTCAAAGGTGCCCCCACCCAGGTCAAAAATCAGGACGTTGCGTTCCCTGGACTTGCCTTTGTCCATGCCGTAGGCGATGGCTGCCGCCGTGGGCTCGTTGATGATCCTCAGCACATTCAGCCCAGCGATCACTCCAGCGTCCTTAGTGGCCTGTCTCTGTGAGTCGTTGAAGTAGGCAGGGACTGTGATGACTGCATTGGACACCTTCTGGCCCAGGTAGGCCTCAGCGATCTCCCTCATCTTCACCAGGACCATGGAGGAGATCTCCTCTGGGTTGAAGGATTTGTTCTCACCTTTGTAATCTACCTGAACTTTAGGCTTTCCTCCGTCGCTGACCACCTTGAAGGGCCAGTGCTTCATGTCGGCTTGCACGACCTGATCGTTGAACTTTCGGCCAATCAGGCGTTTGGCGTCGAAAACAGTGTTGTTGGGGTTCATGGCCACCTGGTTCTTTGCTGCGTCTCCGATGAGTCTCTCAGTGTCTGTGAAGGCCACATAGCTGGGCGTGGTCCTGTTGCCCTGGTCGTTGGCGATGATCTCCACTTTGCCATGCTGGAACACCCCCACACAGGAGTAGGTGGTGCCCAGGTCAATGCCGATAGACGGGCCTTTAGCTGATGACATCTTGATGGTTTGGAGTTAGTTGCCTACAAATGAATGAAATAATATTTTAGAAATCGTTATTATTCTACGAAAACCTAGCTGCAAGTAATGTCAATCTCCACCAACAGAGATGTTAGCCTAAATATACTTGAATAACAACCAAACCTGGGTTCAAATAAATGCGTATTTAAGTATTTGTATTCTTATTTTCTGTGTATTTGAATATTTCCAAATAATGTGGCCACTTCTATTTAAAATATTTGAAACAATTTTCAAATACTTGTCTCCAAATACATTTCAAATACACCTAGGAACAAACAATCCTGGGTTCAAATGCATGGAATATTTTAATTTTAAAATACACTTGTCTGTGTATTTGAGAATTTTCAAATACATGGTAATACTTTCCAAATGTATTTCCAAACACATTCCAATATTCAACTACTTATATTTCAAAATGTACTGGTATTTTAAAGTCCTTGAAAAACAATACTAAGCATTTGAACCCAGGTCTGAAAACAACACTGTTGTCAACGTTTGTGTTACATATTAGTGTTATACACATATATATATATATATATATATTAGTGTTATATATTAGTGTTATACATATATATATATATATATATATTAGTGTTATATATTAGTGTTATACACATATATATATATATATATATATATATTAGTGTTATATATTAGTGTTATACACATATATATATATATATATTAGTGTTATATATTAGTGTTATACACATATATATATATATATTAGTGTTATATATTAGTGTTATACACATATATATATATATATATTAGTGTTATATATTAGTGTTATACATATATATATATTAGTGTTATATATTAGTGTTATACACATATATATATATATATATTAGTGTTATATATTAGTGTTATACACATATATATATATATTAGTGTTATATATTAGTGTTATACATATATATATATATATATATATATTAGTGTTATATATTAGTGTTATACATATATATATATATATATATATATATATTAGTGTTATATATTAGTGTTATACACACATATATATATTAGTGTTATATATTAGTGTTATACACACATATATATATATATATATTAGTGTTATATATTAGTGTTATATATATATATTAGTGTTATATATTAGTGTTATACATGCATATATATATATATTAGTGTTATATATTAGTGTTATACACATATATATATATATTAGTGTTATATATTAGTGTTATATATTAGTGTTATACATATATATATATATATATATTAGTGTTATACACATATATATATATATTAGTGTTATACATACATATATATATATATTAGTGTTATATATTAGTGTTATACACACATATATATATATATATTAGTGTTATATATTAGTGTTATACATATATATATATATATTAGTGTTATATATTAGTGTTATACATATATATATATATATATTAGTGTTATATATTAGTGTTATACATATATATATATATTAGTGTTATATATTAGTGTTATACATATATATATATATATTAGTGTTAGACACAATCAGTTCTGCTAATCTATTACAGAGAAACTCTTTTCACAACAGGCCTACATTTTTTCTATGAACACAACTGAATAATATTGTGTTATCTTCACAGAATTAGAGCAGATTTTCTTAAAATTAAGAAATAACTAATTATAATAAATAATAATATGCAACAAAAAAATAAAGTAGGCCTAGTCTGTCCAATGAAATAACATAATAATTGCTTTTATAATATATTTTTATAATATTATTTATTTATTAGTTAACTAAATATTCTGGCATAATGTTATAGCTAAATCGTCTATGTTCACACAACCAACATAGCATACTTTTTTATTCTATCAAGTTTATAACTTTCACAGCCATTATGAAAATAGGGTACTGAATTAATTTCCCTTTACTTACAGTTTATGAATGTAGAGGTATGTTGAAAGTGTCTCTTCTCGTTTCTTGCTTTATTTTCCCTTTAGTATTCTCGTTGAGTCGATGTTTGAATCTGAATGTACTTCACCAGAATATATACCATCCCCATTACCTAAAAAAGATCACTCGTGATTTCTCGCCATTTCTCGAACTCTCCGACTACATTGCTCATGAGAGCGCAGCATTCCTGTGCAATGACGCAGGCTGCGAGGCGCACGCATTGGAAGCGCAGCAAAGGAAAGTTCTCGTTATTCCAGAGCTTTCGAGAGGCGCGGAGACCTGTCCAGAACGCACACACACAGCACACTAATAGTGAAACCATTATTTGTATTGATTAAAATGATCAAAAAACGTTAATGTTTCAAATTTCAACACAAATGAAACAGCATCCGGTTCAACCTTATTCAGTCGACATTTCAGTCTATCGGCAACACTGCAGTTCCTCAACAGTTCACGAGATGTCAGTCTATACATTTTCTCTCACTAATGAATAATAGACCTGTATTGTAAGAGAATTGAGTGCCTACTGCACAAGTGGTAAGTGCAACTCACCACAAGTTAATGTGCCTTTTTTATATTAAAGCCAGAGTATTTAAGATATCCAGTATTAATTGTTAAATGAAAGACAAATGATGAACACACCGGCTAATCCTTCTCTATTCTATTCTAGTCAATGCTATTCTGTTCTATAACATTCTAGTCTAGCCTATTCCGTACTGATGGCCCATCAGTTCACATTTGCTTACCGCAAACAAGATATCTCCATCATATCCCCATCATGGTAGCTAAAGTATTTGCTAATATACATTGCATTCGGAAAGTATTCATACCCCTTGACTTTCTCCACATTTTGTTACGTTACAGCCTTATTCTAAAAATGTATGAAATTATTTTTTTCATCATCAATCAACACACAATACCTCAAAATGACAAAGCAAAAACTGTTTAAAAAAAAAAAATGTTGCATATTTATTAAAAATAAAAACAGAAATACCTTATTTACATAAGTATTCAGCCCTGGATACTTATGAGAGAAGATGTGCTCAAAGATGGTCTGAATGAGCATTAAAGGCAACAATGGTTGACAGTAAAATACTATGATTTCACGCACTTTAAGTTGCCTTACCAGACCGCACTGCAGCAGAATGCAACTACTAAATGAGGACACACTTCACACTATATACACAGCAGTGCCGGTTGGTGCCGTTGAAGATTATGGAGGATTTTGTTTTATTACCACGGCCTTATTTCGATTTCAGAATATCGGATGACTGTCATTCATATTCCCATTCACCCAGCTCAATGTGACATCAATAGGTTTGGCTACTACATGATACTCAAATTTGCCCTATACCAATCAAGAGATTGCTACAACCTATAGCCTAGAAATGAAAGTTTATACCTGTCACGCCCTGGCCTTAGTTATCTTTGTTTTCTGTATTATTTTGGTTAGGTCAGGGTGTGACAGGGGGGATGTTTGTGTGTATTTGTCTCGTCTTGGGTGGTTGTATTGTATAGGGGGTTTTGTAGAGTTTATGGGGTTGTGTTTAGTGTAGGTGTCTAGGTATGTCTATGGTTGCCTGAATTGTTCTCACCCAGAGACAGCTGTCTATCATTGTCTCTGATTGGGATCCATATTTAAGGCAGCCATAGGCATTAGGCTATTGTGGGTAATTGTCTATGTGTAAGTTGCCAGTGTCTGCACTTATTGTTTGAATAGCTTCACGGTCGTCTGTTTGTTGTTTTGTTTAGTTTGTATAGTGTTCGTTTCGTTTTCGTCTTCTCATCAATAAAGAAGTATGTATTGTTATCACGCTGCGCCTTGGTCCACTCTTCCTCATCAAGACGATCGTGACAGAATAACCCACCATACCAGGACCAAGCAGCGTGTTAAGCAGCAGCAGGAGCAACCTACACAGGATTTATGGCAATGGGAGCAGAGTCTGGACTATACTACGTGGGAGGAGATCGACAGGTGGGCGATCGACCCAGGGAGAATGCCGGAGCCCGCCTGGGATTCTCTGGAGCAGTGTGAGGAGGGATACCGGCGAATGGAGGCAGCACGACGACGCGGTAGGAAGCCTGTGAGTCAGCCCAAATTTTTTTGGGTGGGGGGGGGGGCTACAACGGAGTGTGGCGAAGTCAGGTAGGAGACCTGCGCCAACTCCCTATGCTTATCGTGGAGTGCGAGAGTACGGGCAGACACCGTGTTATGCGGTAGAGCGCATGGTGTCTCCTGTACGTGTGCATAGCCCGGTGCGGGTTATTCCACCTCCCCGCACTGGCAGGGCTAGATTGGGCATTGAGCCAGGTGCCATGAAGCCGGCTCAATGCGTCTGGTCTCCAATGCGTCTCCTCGGGCCGGTATACATGGCACCAGCCTTACGCATGGTGTCCCCGGTTCGCCAACACAGCCCAGTGCGGGTTATTCCACCTCCCCGCACTGGTCGGGCTACGGGGAGCATTCAACCAGGTAAGGTTGGGCAGGCTCAGTGCTCAAGGGAGCCAGTACGCCTGCACGGTCCGGTATATCCGGCGCCACCTCCTCGCCCCAGCCCAGTACCACCAGTGCCAACACCACGCACCAGGCTTCCAGTGTGTCTCCAGAGCCCTGTTCCTCCTCCACGCACTCGCCCTATGGTGCGTGTCTCCAGCCCGGTACCACCAGTTCCGGCACCACGCACCAAGCCTCCTGTGCGTCTCCAGAGTCCTGTGCGTCCTGTTGCTGCTCCCCGCACTAGCCTTGAGGTGCGTGTCCTTAGCCCGGTACCTCCAATTCCGGTACCACGCACCAGGCCTACTGTGCGCCTCAGCCGGCCAGAGTCTGCCGTCTGCCCAGTGCCGCCTGCGCTATCCGTCTGTCCCGAGCCGTCAGAGCTGCCCGTCTGTCCCGAGCCGTCAGAGCTGCCCGTCTGTCCCGAGCCGTCAGAGCTGCCCGTCTGTCCCGAGCCGTCAGAGCTGCCCGTCTGTCCCGAGCCGTCAGAGCAGCCCGTCTGTCCCGAGCCGTCAGAGCCGCCCGTCTGTCCCGAGCCGTCAGAGCCGCCCGTCTGTCCCGAGCCGTCAGAGCCGCCCGTCTGTCCCGAGCCGTCAGAGCCGCCCGTCTGTCCCGAGCCGTCAGAGCCGCCCGTCTGTCCCGAGCCGTCAGAGCCGCCCGCCAGCCAGGAGCAGGCAGAGCCGCCCGCCAGCCAGGAGCAGGCAGAGCCGCCCGCCAGCCAGGAGCAGGCAGAGCCGCCCGCCAGCCAGGAGCAGGCAGAGCCGCCCGCCAGTCAGGAGCAGGCAGAGCCGCCCGCCAGCCAGGATCTGCCAGAGCCGCCCGCCAGCCAGGATCTGCCAGAGCCGCCAGTCAGCCAGGATCTGCCAGAGCCACCAAAGCGGGTATTAACTATGGTGGAGTGGGGGCCATGTCCCGCACCCGAGCCGCCGCCGTAGGAAGGCCCACCCGGACCCTCCCCTTCTGTGTCAGGTTTTGCGGCCGGAGTCCGCACCTTTGGGGGGGGGGGGGGTACTGTCACGCCCTGGCCTTAGTTATCTTTGTTTTCTGTATTATTTTGGTTAGGTCAGGGTGTGACAGGGGGGATGTTTGTGTGTATTTGTCTCGTCTTGGGTGGTTGTATTGTATAGGGGGTTTTGTAGAGTTTATGGGCCACTTCTATTTAAAATATTTGAAACAATTTTCAAATACTTGTCTCCAAATACATTTCAAATACACCTAGGAACAAACAATCCTGGGTTCAAATGCATGGAATATTTTAATTTTAAAATACACTTGTCTGTGTATTTGAGAATTTTCAAATACATGGTAATACTTTCCAAATGTATTTCCAAACACATTCCAATATTCAACTACTTATATTTCAAAATGTACTGGTATTTTAAAGTCCTTGAAAAACAATACTAAGCATTTGAACCCAGGTCTGAAAACAACACTGTTGTCAACGTTTGTGTTACATATTAGTGTTATACACATATATATATATATATATATATTAGTGTTATATATTAGTGTTATACATATATATATATATATATATATTAGTGTTATATATTAGTGTTATACACATATATATATATATATATTAGTGTTATATATTAGTGTTATACACATATATATATATATATATTAGTGTTATATATTAGTGTTATACACATATATATATATATATTAGTGTTATATATTAGTGTTATACACATATATATATATATATATTAGTGTTATATATTAGTGTTATACATATATATATATTAGTGTTATATATTAGTGTTATACACATATATATATATATATATTAGTGTTATATATTAGTGTTATACACATATATATATATATTAGTGTTATATATTAGTGTTATACATATATATATATATATATATTAGTGTTATATATTAGTGTTATACATATATATATATATATATATATATATTAGTGTTATATATTAGTGTTATACACACATATATATATTAGTGTTATATATTAGTGTTATACACACATATATATATATATATATTAGTGTTATATATTAGTGTTATATATATATATTAGTGTTATATATTAGTGTTATACATGCATATATATATATATTAGTGTTATATATTAGTGTTATACACATATATATATATATTAGTGTTATATATTAGTGTTATATATTAGTGTTATACATATATATATATATATATATTAGTGTTATACACATATATATATATATTAGTGTTATACATACATATATATATATATTAGTGTTATATATTAGTGTTATACACACATATATATATATATATTAGTGTTATACATATATATATATATATTAGTGTTATATATTAGTGTTATACATATATATATATATATTAGTGTTATATATTAGTGTTATACATATATATATATATTAGTGTTATATATTAGTGTTATACATATATATATATATATTAGTGTTAGACACAATCAGTTCTGCTAATCTATTACAGAGAAACTCTTTTCACAACAGGCCTACATTTTTTCTATGAACACAACTGAATAATATTGTGTTATCTTCACAGAATTAGAGCAGATTTTCTTAAAATTAAGAAATAACTAATTATAATAAATAATAATATGCAACAAAAAAATAAAGTAGGCCTAGTCTGTCCAATGAAATAACATAATAATTGCTTTTATAATATATTTTTATAATATTATTTATTTATTAGTTAACTAAATATTCTGGCATAATGTTATAGCTAAATCGTCTATGTTCACACAACCAACATAGCATACTTTTTTATTCTATCAAGTTTATAACTTTCACAGCCATTATGAAAATAGGGTACTGAATTAATTTCCCTTTACTTACAGTTTATGAATGTAGAGGTATGTTGAAAGTGTCTCTTCTCGTTTCTTGCTTTATTTTCCCTTTAGTATTCTCGTTGAGTCGATGTTTGAATCTGAATGTACTTCACCAGAATATATACCATCCCCATTACCTAAAAAAGATCACTCGTGATTTCTCGCCATTTCTCGAACTCTCCGACTACATTGCTCATGAGAGCGCAGCATTCCTGTGCAATGACGCAGGCTGCGAGGCGCACGCATTGGAAGCGCAGCAAAGGAAAGTTCTCGTTATTCCAGAGCTTTCGAGAGGCGCGGAGACCTGTCCAGAACGCACACACACAGCACACTAATAGTGAAACCATTATTTGTATTGATTAAAATGATCAAAAAACGTTAATGTTTCAAATTTCAACACAAATGAAACAGCATCCGGTTCAACCTTATTCAGTCGACATTTCAGTCTATCGGCAACACTGCAGTTCCTCAACAGTTCACGAGATGTCAGTCTATACATTTTCTCTCACTAATGAATAATAGACCTGTATTGTAAGAGAATTGAGTGCCTACTGCACAAGTGGTAAGTGCAACTCACCACAAGTTAATGTGCCTTTTTTATATTAAAGCCAGAGTATTTAAGATATCCAGTATTAATTGTTAAATGAAAGACAAATGATGAACACACCGGCTAATCCTTCTCTATTCTATTCTAGTCAATGCTATTCTGTTCTATAACATTCTAGTCTAGCCTATTCCGTACTGATGGCCCATCAGTTCACATTTGCTTACCGCAAACAAGATATCTCCATCATATCCCCATCATGGTAGCTAAAGTATTTGCTAATATACATTGCATTCGGAAAGTATTCATACCCCTTGACTTTCTCCACATTTTGTTACGTTACAGCCTTATTCTAAAAATGTATGAAATTATTTTTTTCATCATCAATCAACACACAATACCTCAAAATGACAAAGCAAAAACTGTTTAAAAAAAAAAAATGTTGCATATTTATTAAAAATAAAAACAGAAATACCTTATTTACATAAGTATTCAGCCCTGGATACTTATGAGAGAAGATGTGCTCAAAGATGGTCTGAATGAGCATTAAAGGCAACAATGGTTGACAGTAAAATACTATGATTTCACGCACTTTAAGTTGCCTTACCAGACCGCACTGCAGCAGAATGCAACTACTAAATGAGGACACACTTCACACTATATACACAGCAGTGCCGGTTGGTGCCGTTGAAGATTATGGAGGATTTTGTTTTATTACCACGGCCTTATTTCGATTTCAGAATATCGGATGACTGTCATTCATATTCCCATTCACCCAGCTCAATGTGACATCAATAGGTTTGGCTACTACATGATACTCAAATTTGCCCTATACCAATCAAGAGATTGCTACAACCTATAGCCTAGAAATGAAAGTTTATACCTGTCACGCCCTGGCCTTAGTTATCTTTGTTTTCTGTATTATTTTGGTTAGGTCAGGGTGTGACAGGGGGGATGTTTGTGTGTATTTGTCTCGTCTTGGGTGGTTGTATTGTATAGGGGGTTTTGTAGAGTTTATGGGGTTGTGTTTAGTGTAGGTGTCTAGGTATGTCTATGGTTGCCTGAATTGTTCTCACCCAGAGACAGCTGTCTATCATTGTCTCTGATTGGGATCCATATTTAAGGCAGCCATAGGCATTAGGCTATTGTGGGTAATTGTCTATGTGTAAGTTGCCAGTGTCTGCACTTATTGTTTGAATAGCTTCACGGTCGTCTGTTTGTTGTTTTGTTTAGTTTGTATAGTGTTCGTTTCGTTTTCGTCTTCTCATCAATAAAGAAGTATGTATTGTTATCACGCTGCGCCTTGGTCCACTCTTCCTCATCAAGACGATCGTGACAGAATAACCCACCATACCAGGACCAAGCAGCGTGTTAAGCAGCAGCAGGAGCAACCTACACAGGATTTATGGCAATGGGAGCAGAGTCTGGACTATACTACGTGGGAGGAGATCGACAGGTGGGCGATCGACCCAGGGAGAATGCCGGAGCCCGCCTGGGATTCTCTGGAGCAGTGTGAGGAGGGATACCGGCGAATGGAGGCAGCACGACGACGCGGTAGGAAGCCTGTGAGTCAGCCCAAATTTTTTTGGGTGGGGGGGGGGGCTACAACGGAGTGTGGCGAAGTCAGGTAGGAGACCTGCGCCAACTCCCTATGCTTATCGTGGAGTGCGAGAGTACGGGCAGACACCGTGTTATGCGGTAGAGCGCATGGTGTCTCCTGTACGTGTGCATAGCCCGGTGCGGGTTATTCCACCTCCCCGCACTGGCAGGGCTAGATTGGGCATTGAGCCAGGTGCCATGAAGCCGGCTCAATGCGTCTGGTCTCCAATGCGTCTCCTCGGGCCGGTATACATGGCACCAGCCTTATGCATGGTGTCCCCGGTTCGCCAACACAGCCCAGTGCGGGTTATTCCACCTCCCCGCACTGGTCGGGCTACGGGGAGCATTCAACCAGGTAAGGTTGGGCAGGCTCAGTGCTCAAGGGAGCCAGTACGCCTGCACGGTCCGGTATATCCGGCGCCACCTCCTCGCCCCAGCCCAGTACCACCAGTGCCAACACCACGCACCAGGCTTCCAGTGTGTCTCCAGAGCCCTGTTCCTCCTCCACGCACTCGCCCTATGGTGCGTGTCTCCAGCCCGGTACCACCAGTTCCGGCACCACGCACCAAGCCTCCTGTGCGTCTCCAGAGTCCTGTGCGTCCTGTTGCTGCTCCCCGCACTAGCCTTGAGGTGTGTGTCCTTAGCCCGGTACCTCCAATTCCGGTACCACGCACCAGGCCTACTGTGCGCCTCAGCCGGCCAGAGTCTGCCGTCTGCCCAGTGCCGCCTGCGCTATCCGTCTGTCCCGAGCCGTCAGAGCTGCCCGTCTGTCCCGAGCCGTCAGAGCTGCCCGTCTGTCCCGAGCCGTCAGAGCTGCCCGTCTGTCCCGAGCCGTCAGAGCTGCCCGTCTGTCCCGAGCCGTCAGAGCAGCCCGTCTGTCCCGAGCCGTCAGAGCCGCCCGTCTGTCCCGAGCCGTCAGAGCCGCCCGTCTGTCCCGAGCCGTCAGAGCCGCCCGTCTGTCCCGAGCCGTCAGAGCCGCCCGTCTGTCCCGAGCCGTCAGAGCCGCCCGTCTGTCCCGAGCCGTCAGAGCCGCCCGCCAGCCAGGAGCAGGCAGAGCCGCCCGCCAGCCAGGAGCAGGCAGAGCCGCCCGCCAGCCAGGAGCAGGCAGAGCCGCCCGCCAGCCAGGAGCAGGCAGAGCCGCCCGCCAGCCAGGAGCAGGCAGAGCCGCCCGCCAGTCAGGAGCAGGCAGAGCCGCCCGCCAGCCAGGATCTGCCAGAGCCGCCCGCCAGCCAGGATCTGCCAGAGCCGCCAGTCAGCCAGGATCTGCCAGAGCCACCAAAGCGGGTATTAACTATGGTGGAGTGGGGGCCATGTCCCGCACCCGAGCCGCCGCCGTAGGAAGGCCCACCCGGACCCTCCCCTTCTGTGTCAGGTTTTGCGGCCGGAGTCCGCACCTTTGGGGGGGGGGGGGGGGTACTGTCACGCCCTGGCCTTAGTTATCTTTGTTTTCTGTATTATTTTGGTTAGGTCAGGGTGTGACAGGGGGGATGTTTGTGTGTATTTGTCTCGTCTTGGGTGGTTGTATTGTATAGGGGGTTTTGTAGAGTTTATGGGGTTGTGTTTAGTGTAGGTGTCTAGGTATGTCTATGGTTGCCTGAATGGTTCTCAATCAGAGACAGCTGTCTATCATTGTCTCTGATTGGGAGCCATATTTAAGGCAGCCATAGGCATTAGGCTATTGTGGGTAATTGTCTATGTGTAAGTTGCCAGTGTCTGCACTTATTGTTTGAATAGCTTCACGGTCGTCTGTTTGTTGTTTTGTTTAGTTTGTATAGTGTTCGTTTCATTTTCGTCTTCTCGTCCATAAAGAAGTATGTATTGTTATCACGCTGCGCCTTGGTCCACTCTTCCTCAAGACGATCGTGACAATACCGTAGGTGCACAGGTCGAGAGACAAATTGGAGTGATCAAGGTGACAGGCGGAGACACATTCAATACCGCCTTGCACACTCTCGCCTGCATCTAGCTGATCTGGGGTGTAATTTTTAGTCCAAACAGTTTCAAAACGTTTCGAAAGGTTCTATTGGACAAATTCAGGTAGGTCCCGCCCCATTTTGTTCTATTGAAGAAACATTTTGCAACATAATCGTCAGAATGAATACACCCCTGATCACCCCCACACACAGTTCAATTTCATAGCAGCCACATAGAGCATTATGACTTTACTTGTTGTAACATTCCTTCTCGCATCTACAAGCTTTCCTCCTCTCACCTTTTCCCTTCACTTGTGGACTTCAGTACACAACACAACAGCTGTCTGTGACTAGGCACAAAAACCTCTCCATGCCAAACCTTCACACCATAACCACTAACCGCTACACAACCTACATCGTCACCATATCAAGGTTATAGTAAAACAAAACAAAATGGAACCAACATATTGGTAAACCCACAATCAAATCCCAAGTGTACAATCACACATTACAGTGTACAGCAAGTAGTTTAGCAGTTAAACCAGCGGGCCCGGTGTCAATACATTTATAAAACCAAAAGCTTACATTGACTTGGAAGAGTTGCAGTGTTGGATAGCCTTAGCCAGCTAGCTAACATAAATATCATTCCTCTCTGTTTGAGTCTGGTTCTTTGGGTAGGCTAAATTAGCTGCAATAGCTAAGTGAAAGGTAGACTAAGAAGAAGAAAAAATAAAATGAAATATAGCTAGCTCTCTCTCTCTCTCTATGCTGCTTCAACTATTGCCTTTCTCTCTTTGAGTCAACTACTCACTGCAGTGCTAGCTAGCTGTAGCTTATGCTTTCAGTACTAAATTAATTATCAGCTCCTATGGATGGAAAACTTGTTAGTTCATACTGCAAGAGCTCTGATAGGTTGGAGGATGTCCTCCAGGTGTAGTCATAATTATTGTGTACGTCTATGGAATGGGGTGAGAACCACGAGGCTCCTAGGTTTTGAATTATTGAAGTCAATGTACCCAACGAATTCGCCAGACATAGGCTATTTGTTTTACAAAACAACGCGCAACTGCGACTCAAACTGGCCATTGTTTAATTAGAAAAAATATGGCCCTTTATAATGTCCACTTATGTACATATGCTGAATATAGCATCTTAACGTTTTAAAACAAAATAGATAAATAATTTGTCCAGCCTTTGCTGCTACGCTTGCAGATGTGCATAATATGCTGTGACCCTAATCAAAAAGTATTTATCACCAAATAACAACAACTTAGCTATAGGTTGTTGTAACATTTTAACTTAAAACATCTTTTTCATGTAATGAAATAATACTTTTATGGGTGAACACCTTATACTTTTATTGTATTGACATTCCCAGCCTTATTTACAGTCGTCCGTTTTTGTTCAAAAAATGAAGTCATTGAAACTGAAACAGTGCATCCCGAATGGGTGGTGGCAGCAAACAATGTACCAGGCCGGCCATAATTTACAACCTGATAGAAATATTTTTTGCATTGAACTGCATCTATCTATTCTGCCAACAATGCCTTACTGTACAACATGTAATTTTGAGTCAAATAGAACCTATTTTTAAAACCTCTTATCAAGTTGGTTTTGAAGCATAAACTGGGAATTTGATATGTTTTACTGATTTTATGATTGTCCGTTTGTTTCATATCTGCAAAGTAGTTCAAATGCTGTCAGTTCCACTTGAAATACTCCAAAATCAGTCGAAAATACAGTATTTGGTTCTTTGAGCTTGACACCAATAAGCACAAAGTAAGGAAAAATGTGACCTGTAATTGTTTTTTTAATATGTGCCAGAATGTATTTGTGCCTCTTTTTCCAAGAAGGACCATAGTGATTGTATCAGATGTTATCGCAGAATAAAGAGTTGATAAGCTAAACATTGTGGCCATTAGGGTGTCTTCACTTGTTCTTCTATCTCTGGTGGTTTAGCTGTCTATCAAAGTTTTGTTTACAATATTTCATGGTATTGTGTAAAAAATATTATAAAAATTTGAATAATCAATGTGTTATGATGAGAAGGAATTCTAGAAAACAGCCAACAGACCAAGAAACATATTTAAATACATTTTATTTGCAATGTCCAGCAATGCAATATGGTATGAAACAAAAGATGTACAGTGTGTTTTTTATAAGTACAAAGTATTTCCTGAATAGCAAATTGTATGCAGTGATACTAATGCATTTTGAAAAGTCCTTTATACAAGTCCCTCACTTTAGTCAATCTCTTCAATGGTTGGGCCTTGGGAGCTGGCACCAGAGCTGGTCCGTGCCTGATCTCCACAGCAACCTGTGGGCATCCCTCCCTGCTGGTACAGCTTGGTAATGATAGGCTGGCATACTTTCTCCAGCTCCTTTAGCTGATGCTCATACTCCTCTTTGTCGCCCAGCTGGTTGTTCTCCAACCAGGAAATGGTCTGGTCGCACCTGTCCACCACTTTCTTTTTGTCCTCCTCGCTGATCTTGCCTTTCATGTTGTCGTCCTCCACGCTGCTCTTCATATTGAAGGCGTACGACTCCAGGGAGTTCTTGGCTGCTATCTTCTCCCTCTGTGCGTCATCCTCAGCTTTGTATTTGTCAGCGTCCTGCACCATCCTCTCAATGTCCTCTTTGCTGAGCCGGCCCTTGTCGTTGGTGATGGTGATCTTGTTCTCTTTGCCCGTGCTCTTGTCCACCGCTGATACGTTCAGAATGCCGTTGGCGTCGATGTCAAAGGTCACCTCGATCTGAGGGACTCCTCGTGGGGCAGGGGGGATCCCAGAGAGCTCAAACTTCCCCAGGAGGTTGTTGTCCTTGGTCAGGGCTCTCTCTCCCTCGTAGACCTGGATCATGACCCCGGGCTGGTTGTCGGAGTAAGTGGTGAAGGTCTGGGTCTGTTTGGATGGGATGGTGGTGTTGCGTTTGATCAGGGCGGTCATGACCCCTCCGGCGGTTTCGATGCCCAGGGACAGGGGAGCCACATCCAGCAGCAGCAGGTCCTGGACGTTCTCAGACTTGTCGCCAGACAAGATGGCCGCCTGGATGGCAGCGCCGTAGGCCACCGCCTCGTCTGGGTTGATGCTCTTGTTTAGCTCTCGGCCGTTGAAAAAGTCCTGCAGGAGCTTCTGAACCTTGGGGATCCGGGTGGAGCCTCCGACCAGGACGACGTCGTGGATTTGGGCCTTGTCCATCTTGGCATCCCTCAGGGCTTTCTCCACAGGCTCCAGGGTTCCCCTGAAGAGGTCGGAACACATCTCCTCAAAACGAGCCCTGGTGATGGAGGTGTAGAAGTCGATGCCCTCAAAGAGAGAGTCAATCTCAATGCTGGCCTGGGAGCTGGAGGACAGTGTTCTCTTGGCCCTCTCGCAGGCTGTCCTCAGCCTCCTCAGAGCCCGCTTGTTCTGGCTGATGTCCTTCTTGTGTTTCCTCTTGAACTCCTCCACAAAGTGACTAACCAGGCGGTTGTCAAAGTCCTCCCCGCCCAGGTGAGTGTCTCCAGCCGTGGCCTTCACCTCAAAGATCCCATCCTCGATGGTCAGGATGGACACGTCAAAGGTGCCCCCACCCAGGTCAAAAATCAGGACGTTGCGTTCCCTGGACTTGCCTTTGTCCATGCCGTAGGCGATGGCTGCCGCCGTGGGCTCGTTGATGATCCTCAGCACATTCAGCCCAGCGATCACTCCAGCGTCCTTAGTGGCCTGTCTCTGTGAGTCGTTGAAGTAGGCAGGGACTGTGATGACTGCATTGGACACCTTCTGGCCCAGGTAGGCCTCAGCGATCTCCCTCATCTTCACCAGGACCATGGAGGAGATCTCCTCTGGGTTGAAGGATTTGTTCTCACCTTTGTAATCTACCTGAACTTTAGGCTTTCCTCCGTCGCTGACCACCTTGAAGGGCCAGTGCTTCATGTCGGCTTGCACGACCTGATCGTTGAACTTTCGGCCAATCAGGCGTTTGGCGTCGAAAACAGTGTTGTTGGGGTTCATGGCCACCTGGTTCTTTGCTGCGTCTCCGATGAGTCTCTCAGTGTCTGTGAAGGCCACATAGCTGGGCGTGGTCCTGTTGCCCTGGTCGTTGGCGATGATCTCCACTTTGCCATGCTGGAACACCCCCACACAGGAGTAGGTGGTGCCCAGGTCAATGCCGATAGACGGGCCTTTAGCTGATGACATCTTGATGGTTTGGAGTTAGTTGCCTACAAATGAATGAAATAATATTTTAGAAATCGTTATTATTCTACGAAAACCTAGCTGCAAGTAATGTCAATCTCCACCAACAGAGATGTTAGCCTAAATATACTTGAATAACAACCAAACCTGGGTTCAAATACATGTGTATTTAAGTATTTGTATTCTTATTTTCTGTGTATTTGAATATTTTCAAATAATGTGGCAAATTCTATTTAAAATATTTGAAACAATTTTCAAATACTTGTCTCCAAATACATTTCAAATGCACCTAGGAACAAACAATCCTGGGTTCAAATGCATGGAATATTTTAATTTTAAAATACACTTGTCTGTGTATTTGAGAATTTTCAAATACATGGTAATACTTTCCAAATGTATTTCCAAACACATTCCAATATTCAACTACTTATATTTCAAAATGTACTGGTATTTTAAAGTCCTTGAAAAACAATACTAAGCATTTGAACCCAGGTCTGAAAACAACACTGTTGTCAACGTTTGTGTTATATATTAGTGTTATACACATATATATATATATATATTAGTGTTATATATTAGTGTTATACATATATATATATATATATATATATATTAGTGTTACATATTAGTGTTATACATATATATATATATATATATATATATATATATATTAGTGTTATATATTAGTGTTATACATATATATATATATATATATATATATATATATTAGTGTTATATATTAGTGTTATACATATATATATATATATATATATATATATTAGTGTTATATATTAGTGTTATACATATATATATATATATATTAGTGTTATATATTAGTGTTATACACATATATATATATATATTAGTGTTATATATTAGTGTTATACATATATATATATATATATTAGTGTTATATATATATATATATATATATTAGTGTTATATATTAGTGTTATACACATATATATATATATATATATATATATATTAGTGTTATATATTAGTGTTATACATATATATATATATATATATATTAGTGTTATATATTACTGTTATACATATATATATATATATATTAGTGTTATATATTAGTGTTATACATATATATATATATATATTAGTGTTATATATTAGTGTTATACATATATATATATATATATATTAGTGTTATATATTAGTGTTATACACATATATATATATATATATATATATATATATATATATTAGTGTTATATATTAGTGTTATACATATATATATATATTAGTGTTATATATTAGTGTTATACATATATATATATATATATATTAGTGTTATATATTAGTGTTATACATATATATATATATATATATATATATATTAGTGTTATATATTAGTGTTATATATTAGTGTTATACATATATATATATATATATATTAGTGTTATATATTAGTGTTATACACATATATATATATATATATATATTAGTGTTAGACACAATCATTTCTGCTAATCTATTACAGAGAAACTCTTTTCACAACAGGCCTACATTTTTTCTATGAACACAACTGAATAATATTGTGTTATCTTCACAGCATTAGAGCAGGTCTTCTTAAAATGAAGAAATAACTAATTATAATAAATAATAATATGCAACAAAAAAATAAAGTAGGCCTAGTCTGTCCAATGAAATAACATAATAAATGCTTTTATAATATATTTTTAAAATATTATTTCTTTATTAGTTAACCAAATATTCTGGCATAATGTTATAGCTAAATCGTCTATGTTCACACAACCAACATAGCATACTTTTTTATTTTATCAAGTTTATAACTGTCACAGCCATTATGAAAATAGGGTACTGAATTAATTTCCCTGTACTTACAGTTTATGAATGTAGAGGTCTGTTGAAAGTGTCTCTTCTCTTTTCTTGCTTTCTTTTCCCTTTAGTATTCTCGTTGAGTCGATGTTTGACTCTGAATGTACGTCACCAGAATATATACCATCCCCATTACCTAAAAAAGATCACTCGTGATTTCTAGCCATTTCTCGAACTCTCCGACTACATTGCTCATGAGAGCGCAGCATTCCTGTGCAATGACGCAGGCTGCGAGGAGCACGCATCGGAAGCGCAACAAATGAAAGTTCTCGTTATTCCAGAGCGTTCGAGAGGCGCGGAGACCTGTCCAGAACGCACACACACAGCACACTAATAGTGAAACCATTATTTGTATTGATTAAAATGATCAAAAACTGTTAATGACTCAAATTTCAACATAAATGAAACAGCATCCGGTTCAACCTTATTCAGTCGACATTTCAGTCTATCGGCAACACTGCAGTTCCTCAACAGTTCACGAGATGTCAGTCTATACATTTTTTCTCACTAATGAATAATAGACCTGTATTGTAAGAGAATTGAGTGCCTACTGCACAAGTGGTAAGTGCCTCCAGGGAAGATCCTTTTTTTAAATATTAAAGCCAGAGTATTTAAGATATCCAGTATTATTTGTTAAATGAAAGACAAATGATGAACACACCGGCTAATCCTTCTAATCTCTTCTCTATTCCCCTTGACTTTCTCCACATTTTGTTACGTTACAGCCTTATTCTAAAAATGTATGAAATTATTTTTTTCATCATCAATCAACACACAATACCTCAAAATGACAAAGCAAAAACTGTTTTTTTGAAATTGTTGCATATTTATTAAAAATAAAAACAGAAATACCTTATTTACATAAGTATTCAGCCCTGGATACTTATGAGAGAAGATGTGCTCAAAGATGCCCTCTGGTGGTCTGAATGAGCATTAAAGGCAACAATGGTTGACAGTAAAATACTATGATTTCACGCACTTTAAGTTGCCTTATCATACCCCACTGCAGCAGAATGCAACTACTAAATGAGGACACACTTCACACTATATACACAGCAGTGCCGGTTGGTGCCGTTGAAGATTATGGAGGATTTTGTTTTATTACCACGGCCTTATTTCGATTTCAGAATATCGGATGACTGTCATTCATATTCCCATTCACCCAGCTCAATGTGACATCAATAGGTTTGGCTACTACATGATACTCAAATTTGCCCTATACCAATCAAGAGATTGCTACAACCTATAGCCTAGAAATGAAAGTTTATACCGTAGGTATAATATCTCACTGATCATCCCAAAAGCCAACACCTCATTTGGCCGCCTTTCCTTCCAGTTCTCTGCTGCCTGTGACTGGAATGAATTGCAAAAATTGCTGAAGTTGGAGACTTTTATTTCCCTCACCAACTTTAAACATCTGCTATCTGAGCAGCTAACCGATCGCTGTAGCTGTACATAGTCCATCTGTAAACAGCCCACCCAATTTAGCTACCTCATCCCCTTACTGTTTTTATTTATTTACTTTTCTGCTCTTTTGCACACCAGTATCTCTACTTGCACATGATCCTCTGATGATTTATCACTCCAGTGTTAATCTGCTAAATTGTAATTATTCGCTCCTATGGCCTATTTATTGCCTGCCTCCTCATGCCTTTTGCACACAATGTATATAGACTAATTTCCCCCCCCCCCTACTGTGTTATTTACTTGTTTATTGTTTACTCCATGTGTAACTCTGTGTTGTTGTCTGTTCACACTGCTATGCTTTATCTTGGCCAGGTCGCAGTTGTAAATGAGAACTTGTTCTCAACTAGCCTACCTGGTTAAATAAAGGTGAAATAAATAAAAAAAATAAAAAAAGGTGCACAGGTCGAGAGACAAATTGGAGTGATCAAGGTGACAGGCAGAGACACATTCAATACCGCCTTGCACACTCTCGCCTGCATCTAGCTGATCTGGGGTGTAATTTTTAGTCCAAACAGTTTCAAAATGTTTCGAAAGGTTCTATTGGACAAATTCAGGTAGGTCCCGCCCCATTTCGTTCTGTTGAAGAAACATTTTGCAACATAATCGTCAGAATGAATACACCCCTGATCACCCACACACACAGTTCAATTTCATAGCAGCCACATAAAGCATTATGACTTTACTTGTTGTAACATTCCTTCTCGCATCTACAAGCTTTCCTCCTCTCACCTTTTCCCTTCACTTGTGGACTTCAGTACACAACACAACAGCTGTCTGTGACTAGGCACAAAAACCTCTCCATGCCAAACCTTCACACCATAACCACTAACCGCTACACAACCTACATCGTCACCATATCAAGGTTATATTAAAACAAAACTAAATGGAACCAACACATTAGTAAACCCACAATCGAATCCCAAGTGTACAATCACACATTACAGTGTACAGCAAGTAGTTTAGCAGTTAAACCAGCGGGCCCCGGTGTCAATACATTTATAAAACCAAAAGCTTACATTGACTTGGAAGAGTTGCAGTGTTGGATAGCCTTAGCCAGCTAGCTAACATAAATAGCATTCCTCTCTGTTTGAGTCCGGTTCTTTGGGTAGGCAAAATTAGCTGCAATAGCTAAGTGAAAGGTAGACTAAGAAGAAGAGAAAATAAAATGAAATATAGCTAGCTCTCTCTCTCTCTATGCTGCTTCAACTATTACCTTTCTCTCTTTGAGTCAACTACTCACTGCAGTGCTAGCTAGCTGTAGCTTATGCTTTCAGTACTAAATTAATTATCAGATCCTTTGGATGGAAAACTTGTTAGTTCATACTGAAAGAGCTCTGATAGGTTGGAGGATGTCCTCCAGGTGTAGTCATAATTATTGTGTCAGTCTATGGAAGGGGGTGAGAACCATGAGCCTCCTAGGTTTTAAATCATTGAAGTCAATTTACCCAACGAATTCGCCAGACATAGGCTATTTGTTTTACAAAACAAGAAGGACAAGCTACACTTGCAGATGTGCATAATATGCTGTGACCCGAATCAAAAAGTATTTATCACCAAATAACAACAACTTAGCTATAGGTTGTTGTAAAATTTTAATTTAAAACCGGTTCTTATGGGTGAACACCTTATAGTTTCATTGTATTGACATTCCCAGCCTTATTTACAGTCGTCCGTTTTTGTTCAAAATATGAAGTCATTGAAACTGAAACAGTGCATCCCGAATGGGTGGCGGCAGCAAACAATGTACCAGGCCAGCCATAATTTACAACCTGATAGAAATATTTTTTGGACTACCAAGAAATGTATTGGCGAATTATATTAATCATGCATTGAACTGCATCTATCTATTCTGCCAACAATGCCTTACTGTACAACATGTAATTTTGAGTCAAATAGAACCTATTTTTAAAACCTCTTATCAAGTTGGTTTTGAAGCATAAACTGGGAATTTGATATGTTTTACTGATATTATGATTGTCCGTTTGTTTCATATCTGCAAAGTAGTTCAAATGCTGTCAGTTCCACTTGAAATACTCCAAAATCAGTCAAATATACAGTATTTGGTTCTTTGAGCTTGACACCAATAAGCACAAAGTAAGGAAAAATGTGACCTGTAATTGTTTTTTTAATATGTGCCAGAATGTATTTGTGCCTCTTTTTCCAAGAAGTACCATAGTGATTGTATCAGATGTTATCGCAGAATAAAGAGTTGATAAGCTAAACATTGTGGCCATTAGGGTGTCTTCACTTGTTCTCCTATCTCTGGTGGTTTAGCTGTCTATCAAAGTTTTGTTTACAATATTTCATGGTATTGTGTAAAAATTATTATAAATATGTGAATAATCAATGTGTTATGATGAGAAGGAATTCTAGAAAACAGCCAACAGACCAAGAAACATATTTAAATACATTTTATTTGCAATGTCCAGCAATGCAATATGGTATGAAACAAAAGATGTACAGTGTGTTTTTTATAAGTACAAAGTATTTCCTGAATAGCAAATTGTATGCAGTGATACTAATGCATTTTGAAAAGTCCTTTATACAAGTCCCTCACTTTAGTCAATCTCTTCAATGGTTGGGCCTTGGGAGCTGGCACCAGAGCTGGTCCGTGCCTGATCTCCACAGCAACCTGTGGGCATCCCTCCCTGCTGGTACAGCTTGGTAATGATAGGCTGGCATACTTTCTCCAGATCCTTTAGCTGATGCTCATAGTCCTCTTTGTCGCCCAGCTGGTTGTTCTCCAACCAGGAAATGGTCTGGTCGCACCTGTCCACCACTTTCTTTTTGTCCTCCTCGCTGATCTTGCCTTTCATGTTGTCGTCCTCCACGCTGCTCTTCATATTGAAGGCGTACGACTCCAGGGAGTTCTTGGCTGCTATCTTCTCCCTCTGTGCGTCATCCTCAGCTTTGTATTTGTCAGCGTCCTGCACCATCCTCTCAATGTCCTCTTTGCTGAGCCGGCCCTTGTCGTTGGTGATGGTGATCTTGTTCTCTTTGCCCGTGCTCTTGTCCACCGCTGATACGTTCAGAATGCCGTTGGCGTCGATGTCAAAGGTCACCTCGATCTGAGGGACTCCTCGTGGGGCAGGGGGGATCCCAGAGAGCTCAAACTTCCCCAGGAGGTTGTTGTCCTTGGTCAGGGCTCTCTCTCCCTCGTAGACCTGGATCATGACCCCGGGCTGGTTGTCGGAGTAAGTGGTGAAGGTCTGGGTCTGTTTGGATGGGATGGTGGTGTTGCGTTTGATCAGGGCGGTCATGACCCCTCCGGCGGTTTCGATGCCCAGGGACAGGGGAGCCACATCCAGCAGCAGCAGGTCCTGGACGTTCTCAGACTTGTCGCCAGACAAGATGGCCGCCTGGATGGCAGCGCCGTAGGCCACCGCCTCGTCTGGGTTGATGCTCTTGTTTAGCTCTCGGCCGTTGAAAAAGTCCTGCAGGAGCTTCTGGACCTTGGGGATCCGGGTGGAGCCTCCGACCAGGACGACGTCGTGGATTTGGGCCTTGTCCATCTTGGCATCCCTCAGGGCTTTCTCCACAGGCTCCAGGGTTCCCCTGAAGAGGTCGGAACACATCTCCTCAAAACGAGCCCTGGTGATGGAGGTGTAGAAGTCGATGCCCTCAAAGAGGGAGTCAATCTCAATGCTGGCCTGGGAGCTGGAGGACAGTGTTCTCTTGGCCCTCTCGCAGGCTGTCCTCAGCCTCCTCAGAGCCCGCTTGTTCTGGCTGATGTCCTTCTTGTGTTTCCTCTTGAACTCCTCCACAAAGTGACTAACCAGGCGGTTGTCAAAGTCCTCCCCGCCCAGGTGAGTGTCTCCAGCCGTGGCCTTCACCTCAAAGATCCCATCCTCGATGGTCAGGATGGACACGTCAAAGGTGCCCCCACCCAGGTCAAAAATCAGGACGTTGCGTTCCCTGGACTTGCCTTTGTCCATGCCGTAGGCGATGGCTGCCGCCGTGGGCTCGTTGATGATCCTCAGCACATTCAGCCCAGCGATCACTCCAGCGTCCTTAGTGGCCTGTCTCTGTGAGTCGTTGAAGTAGGCAGGGACTGTGATGACTGCATTGGACACCTTCTGGCCCAGGTAAGCCTCAGCGATCTCCCTCATCTTCACCAGGACCATGGAGGAGATCTCCTCTGGGTTGAAGGATTTGTTCTCCCCTTTGTAATCTACCTGAACTTTAGGCTTTCCTCCGTCGCTGACCACCTTGAAGGGCCAGTGCTTCATGTCGGCTTGCACGACCTGATCGTTGAACTTTCGGCCAATCAGGCGTTTGGCGTCGAAAACAGTGTTGTTGGGGTTCATGGCCACCTGGTTCTTTGCTGCGTCTCCGATGAGTCTCTCAGTGTCTGTGAAGGCCACATAGCTGGGCGTGGTCCTGTTGCCCTGGTCGTTGGCGATGATCTCCACTTTGCCATGCTGGAACACCCCCACACAGGAGTAGGTGGTGCCCAAGTCAATGCCGATAGACGGGCCTTTAGCTGATGACATCTTGATGGTTTGGAGTTAGTTGCCTACAAATGAATGAAATAATATTTTAGAAATCGTTATTATTCTACGAAAACCTAGCTGCAAGTAATGTCAATCTCCACCAACAGAGATGTTAGCCTAAATATACTTGAATAACAACCAAACCTGGGTTCAAATACATGCGTATTTAAGTATTTGTATTCTTATTTTCTGTGTATTTGAATATTTTCAAATAATGTGGCCACTTCTATTTAAAATATTTGAAACAATTTTCAAATACTTGTCTCCAAATACATTTCAAATGCACCTAGGAACAAACAATCCTGGGTTCAAATGCATGGAATATTTTAATTTTAAAATACACTTGTCTGTGTATTTGAGAATTTTCAAATACATGGTAATACTTTCCAAATGTATTTCCAAACACATTCCAATATTCAACTACTTATATTTCAAAATGTACTGGTATTTTAAAGTCCTTGAAAAACAATACTAAGCATTTGAACTCAGGTCTGAAAACAACACTGTTGTCAACGTTTGTGTTACATATTAGTGTTATACACATATATATATATATATTAGTGTTATATATTAGTGTTATACATATATATATATATATATATTAGTGTTATATATTAGTGTTATACATATATATATATATATATTAGTGTTATATATTAGTGTTATACACATATATATATATATATTAGTGTTATATATTAGTGTTATACACATATATATATATATATATTAGTGTTATATATTAGTGTTATACATATATATATATATATTAGTGTTATATATTAGTGTTATATATTAGTGTTATACATAAATATATATATATTAGTGTTATATATTAGTGTTATACACATATATATATATATATATTAGTGTTATATATTAGTGTTATACATATATATATATATATATATATATTAGTGTTATATATTAGTGTTATACACATATATATATATATATATATATTAGTGTTATATATTAGTGTTATACACATATATATATATATTAGTGTTATACATACATATATATATATATATATTAGTGTTATATATTAGTGTTATACACATATATATATATATTAGTGTTATATATTAGTGTTATACATATATATATATATTAGTGTTATACACATATATATATATATATATTAGTGTTATATATTAGTGTTATACATATATATATATATATTAGTGTTATATATTAGTGTTATATATTAGTGTTATACATAAATATATATATATTAGTGTTATATATTAGTGTTATACACATATATATATATATATTAGTGTTATATATTAGTGTTATACATATATATATATATATTAGTGTTATATATTAGTGTTATACACATATATATATATATATATTAGTGTTATATATTAGTGTTATACACATATATATATATATTAGTGTTATACATACATATATATATATATATATTAGTGTTATATATTAGTGTTATACACATATATATATATATATTAGTGTTATATATTAGTGTTATACATATATATATATATATTAGTGTTATATATTAGTGTTATACACATATATATATATATATATTAGTGTTATATATTAGTGTTATACACATATATATATATATATATATTAGTGTTATATATTAGTGTTATACATATATATATATATATATATTAGTGTTATATATTAGTGTTATACACATATATATATATATATATTTATATTAGTGTTAGACACAATCATTTCTGCTAATCTATTACAGAGAAACTCTTTTCACAACAGGCCTACATTTTTTCTATGAACACAAATGAATAATATTGTGTTATCTTCACAGCATTAGAGCAGGTCTTCTTAAAATGAAGAAATAACTAATTATAATAAATAATAATATGCAACAAAAAAATAAAGTAGGCCTAGTCTGTCCAATGAAATAACATAATAAATGCTTTTATAATATTATATTTTTATAATATTATTTCTTTATTAGTTAACCAAATATTCTGGCATAATGTTATAGCTAAATCGTCTATGTCCACACAACCAACATAGCATACTTTTTTATTCTATCAAGTTTATAACTGTCACAGCCATTATGAAAATAGGGTACTGAATTAATTTCCCTTTACTTACAGTTTATGAATGTAGAGGTCTGTTGAAAGTGTCTCTTCTCGTTTCTTGCTTTCTTTTCCCTTTAGTATTCTCGTTGAGTCGATGTTTGAATCTGAATGTACTTCACCAGAATATATACCATCCCCATTACCTAAAAAATATCACTCGTGATTTCTAGCCATTTCTCGAACTCTCCGACTACATTGCTCATGAGAGCGCAGCATTCCTGTGCAATGACGCAGGCTGCGAGGCGCACGCATTGGAAGCGCAGCAAAGGAAAGTTCTCGTTATTCCAGAGCTTTCGAGAGGCGCGGAGACCTGTCCAGAACGCACACACACAGCACACTAATAGTGAAACCATTATTTGTATTGATTAAAATGATCAAAAACCGTTAATGTTTCAAATTTCAACACAAATGAAACAGCATCCGGTTCAACCTTATTCAGTCGACATTTCAGTCTATCGGCAACACTGCAGTTCCTCAACAGTTCACGAGATGTCAGTCTATACATTTTCTCTCACTAATGAATAATAGACCTGTATTGTAAGAGAATTGAGTGCCTACTGCACAAGTGGTAAGTGCAACTCACCACAAGTTAATGTGCCTTTTTTTATATTAAAGCCAGAGTATTTAAGATATCCAGTATTAATTGTTAAATGAAAGTCAAATGATGAACACACCGGCTAATCCTTCTCTATTCTAGTCAATGCTATTCTGTTCTATACCATTCTAGTCTAGCCTATTCCGCACTGATGGCCCATCAGCTCACATTTGCTTACCGCAAACAAGATATCTCCATCATATCCCCATCATGGTAGCTAAAGTATTTGCTAATATACATTGCATTCGGAAAGTATTCAGACCCCTTGACTTTCTCCACATTTTGTTACGTTACAGCCTTATTCTAAAAATGTATGAAATTATTTTTTTCATCATCAATCAACACACAATACCTCAAAATGACAAAGCAAAAACTGTTTAAAAAAAAAAAATGTTGCATATTTATTAAAAATAAAAACAGAAATACCTTATTTACATAAGTATTCAGCCCTGGATACTTATGAGAGAAGATGTGCTCAAAGATGCCCTCTGGTGGTCTGAATGAGCATTAAAGGCAACAATGGTTGACAGTAAAATACTATGATTTCACGCACTTTAAGTTGCCTTACCAGACCGCACTGCAGCAGAATGCAACTACTAAATGAGGACACACTTCACACTATATACACAGCAGTGCCGGTTGGTGCTGTTGAAGATTATGGAGGATTTTGTTTTATTACCACGGCCTTATTTCGATTTCAGAATATCGGATGACTGTCATTCATATTCCCATTCACCCAGCTCAATGTGACATCAATAGGTTTGGCTACTACATGATACTCAAATTTGCCCTATACCAATCAAGAGATTGCTACAACCTATAGCCTAGAAATGAAAGTTTATACCTGTCACGCCCTGGCCTTAGTTATCTTTGTTTTCTGTATTATTTTGGTTAGGTCAGGGTGTGACAGGGGGGATGTTTGTGTGTATTTGTCTCGTCTTGGGTGGTTGTATTGTATAGGGGGTTTTGTAGAGTTTATGGGGTTGTGTTTAGTGTAGGTGTCTAGGTATGTCTATGGTTGCCTGAATTGTTCTCACCCAGAGACAGCTGTCTATCATTGTCTCTGATTGGGATCCATATTTAAGGCAGCCATAGGCATTAGGCTATTGTGGGTAATTGTCTATGTGTAAGTTGCCAGTGTCTGCACTTATTGTTTGAATAGCTTCACGGTCGTCTGTTTGTTGTTTTGTTTAGTTTGTATAGTGTTCGTTTCGTTTTCGTCTTCTCATCAATAAAGAAATATGTATTGTTATCACGCTGCGCCTTGGTCCACTCTTCCTCATCAAGACGATCGTGACAGAATTACCCACCATACCAGGACCAAGCAGCGTGTTAAGCAGCAGCAGGAGCAACCTACACAGGATTTATGGCAATGGGAGCAGAGTCTGGACTATACTACGTGGGAGGAGATCGACAGGTGGGCGATCGACCCAGGGAGAATGCCGGAGCCTGCCTGGGATTCTCTGGAGCAGTGTGAGGAGGGATACCGGCGAATGGAGGCAGCACGACGACGCGGTAGGAAGCCTGTGAGTCAGCCCAACATTTTTTGGGTGGGGGGGGCTACAACGGAGTGTGGCGAAGTCAGGTAGGAGACCTGCGCCAACTCCCTATGCTTATCGTGGAGTGCGAGAGTACGGGCAGACACCGTGTTATGCGGTAGAGCGCATGGTGTCTCCTGTACGTGTGCATAGCCATAGCCATAGTCAAATCGGAGGGCCTGTTGTCCGGGACTCTGGCAGTCTATGGGGGTGCCACAGGGTTCAATTCTCAGGCCGACTCTTTTCTCTGTATACATCAATGATGTCGCTCTTGCTGCTGGTGATTCTCTGATCCACCTATACGCAGACGACACCATTCTGTATTCTTCTGGCCCTTCTTTGGACACTGTGTTAACAAACCTCCAGACGAGCTTCAATGCCATACAACTCTCCTTCTGAGGCCTCCAACTGCTCTTAAATGCAAGTAAAACGAAATGCATGCTCTTCAACCGATCGCTGCCCGCACCCGCCCGCCTAGCATCAGTACTCTGGACGGTTCTGACTTAGAACAAATACCTAGGTAGCCGGCTAGGTATCTGGTTAGACTGTAAACTCTCCTTCCAGACTCACATTAAGCATCTCCAATCCAAAATTAAATCTAGAATCGGCTTCCTATTTCGCAACAAAGCATCCTTCACTCATGCTGCCAAACATACCCTCGTAAAACTGACTATCCTGCCGATCCCTGACTTCGGCGATGACATTTACAAAATAGCCTCCAACACTCTCCTCAGCAAATTGGATGTAGTCTATCACAGTGCCATCCGTTTTGTCACCAAAGCCGCATATACTACCCACCACTGCGACCTGTATGCTCTCATTGGCTGGCCCTTGCTTCATATTCGTCGCCAAACCCACTGGCTCCAGGTCATCTATAAGTCTTTGCGAGGTAAAGCCCTGCCTTATCTCAGTTCACTGGTCACCATAGCAGCACCCACCCGTAGCACACGCTCCAGCAGGTATATTTCACTGGTCACCCCAGTGAAGCTGGAGTCATATCTCCCTCACTAACTTTAAGCATCAGCTGTCAGAGTAGCTTACCGATCATTGCACCTGTACATAGCCCACCCAACTACCCCGTCCCCATATCGTTAGTCATTTTTTTGCTCCTTTGCACCCCAGCACATTCATCTTCTGCACATCTATCACTCCAGTGTTTAATTACATTTGCACACACTGTATATAGATTTTTCTATTGTGTTATTGACTGTACGTTTGTTTATCCCATGTAACTCTGTGTTGTTTGTGTCCCACTGCTTTGCTTTATCTTGGCCAGGTCACAGTTGTAAATGAGAACTTGTTCTCAACTGATCTACCTGGTTAAATAAAAGGTGAAATAAAATAAAAAACAAAATAACGTACAGCGTTGAGATTGCCTGCAATGACAACAAGCTCAGTCCGATGATGCTGTGACACACCGCCCCAGACCATGACGGACCCTCCACCTCCAAATCGATCCCGCTCCAGAGTACAGACCTCGGTGTAATACTCATTCCTTCGACGATAAACGTGAATCCGACCACCACTTCTGGTGAGACAAAACCGCGACTCATCAGTGAAGAGCACTTTTTGCCTGTCCTGTTTCGTCCAGCGATGGTGGATTTGTGTCCATAGGCGACGTTGTTGAAGGTGATGTTTGGCGAGGACCTGCCTTTACAACAGGCCTACAAGCCCTCAGTCCAGCCTCTCTCAGCCTATTGCGGACAGTCTGGGCACTGATGGAGGGATTGTGCATTTCTGGTGTAACTCAGGCCGTTGTTGTTGCCATCCTGTACCTGTCCCGCAGGTGTGATGTTCAGATGTACCGATCCTGTGCAGGTGTTGTTACGCGTGGTCTGCCACTGCGAGGACGATCAGCTGTTCGTCCTGTCCCCCTGTAGCTCTGTCTTAGGCGTCTCACAGTACGGACATTGCAATTTATTGCCCTGGCCACATCTGTAGTCCTCATGCCTCCTTGCAGCATCACACAGATGAGCAGGGACCCTGGGAATCTTTCTTTTGGTGTTTTTCAGAGTCAATAGAAAGGTCTCTTTAATGTCCTACCTTTTCATAACTGTGGCCTTAATTGCCTACCGTCTGTAAGCTGTTAGTGTCTTAATGACCTTTCCACAGGTGCATGTTCATTAATTGTTTATGGTTCATTGAACAAGCATAAACCCTTTACAATGAAGATCTGTGAAGTTATTTGCATTTTTAAGAGTTATCTTTGAAAGACAGGGTCCTGAAAAAGGGACGTTTCTTTTTTTGCTGAGTTTGCATATGAGATGAGTAATGCAAAATATGTAAACATTATTAAAGTGACTCGTGTTCCATTATTAAAGTGGCCAATGATTTGAAGTCTATGTATATAGGGCAGCAGCCTCAAATGTGCTAGTAATGGCTATTTAACAGTCTGATCGCCTTGAGATAGAAGCTGTTTTTCAGTCTCTCCGTCCCAGCTTTGATGCACCTGTACTGACCTCGCATTCTGGATGATAGCGGGGTGAACAGGCAGTGACTTGGATGGTTGTTGTCCTTGATGATCTTTTTGGCCTTCCTGTGACATTGGGTGCTGTAGGTGTCCTGGAGGGAAGGTAGTTTGCCCACCGGTGATGTGTTGGGCAGACCGCACCACCCTCTGGAGAGTCCTGCGGTTGCGAGCGGTGGAGTTGACGTACACGGCGGTGATACAGCCTGACAGGATGCTCTCAATTGTGCATCTGTAAAAGTTTGTGAGGGATTTAGGTGCCAAGCCAAATCTCTTCAGCCTCCTCAGGTTGAAGAGGCGCTGTTACGCCTTCTTCACCACACTATCTGTGTAGGTGGGCCATTTCAGTTTGTCAGTGATGTGTACACCGAGGAACTTTCCACCTTCTCCACTGCGGTCCCGTCGATGTGGATAGGGGGGTGTTCCTTCTGCTGTTTCCTGAAGTTCACGATCAGCTCCTTCATTTTGTTGATGTTGAGTTAGAGGTTATTTTCCGGCACCACACTCCCAGGGCCCTCACCTCCTCCCTATAGGCTGTCTACTGGCCTACTACTGTTGTGTCGTCTGCAAACGTGATTAGAGGCGTGCGTGGCCACACAGTCATAGGTGAACAGGGAGTACAGAAGGGGGCTGAGCATGCACCCTTGTGGGGCCCCAGTGTTGAGGATCGGCGAAGTGGAGGTGTTGTTTTCTACCTTCACCACTTGGGGGGCGGCCCGTCAGGAAGTCCAGCACCCAGTTGCACAGGGCAGGGTTCAGACCCAGGGCCTCGAGATTAATGATGAGCTTGAAGGGTACTATGGTGTTGAATGCTGAGTTATAGTCAATGAACAGCATTCTTACATTGGTATTCCTCTTGTCCAGATGGAATAGAGCAGTGTGCAGTGCAAAGGCGATTGTATCGTCTGTGGATCTATTGGGGGCGGTAAGCAAATTGAAGTGGGTCTAGGGTGTCAGTTAAGGTGGAAGTGATATGATCCTTGACTAGTTTCTCAAAGCACTTCATGAAGACAGAAGTGAGTGCTATGGGGCGATAATCATTTAGTTCAGTTAGCATTGCTTTCTTGGGTACAGGAACAATGGTGGCCATCTTGAAGCATGTGGGGATAGCAGACTGGGATAGGGAGATTCCGGACATATTCAAACACTCCAGCCAGTTGGTCTGCACATGCTCTGAGGACTTGGCTAGGGATGCTGTCTGGGCCGGCAGCCTTGCGAAGGTTAACACGCTTAAATGTCTTACTCACGTCGGCCACGGAAAAGGAGAGCCCACAGTCCTTGGTAGCGGGCCGCGTCGGTGGCACTGTGTTATCCACAAAGCGGGTGAAGGTGTTTAGCTTGTCTGGAAGCAAGACGTCAGTGTCCGTGACGTGGCTGGTTTTCCCTTTTGTAGTCCGTGATCGTCTGTAGACCATGCCACATACGTCTAGTGTCTGAGCCTTTATCTCTATACTGGAATTTTGCCTGTTTGATTACCTTACGGAGGGAATAACTACACTGTTTGTATCCGGACATATTCCCAGTCACCTTGCCATGGTTAAATGCAGTGGTTCGTGCGAATGCTGCCATCTATCCACGGTTTCTGGTTAGGGTAGGTTTTAATAGTCACAGTGGGTACAACATCTCTTATACACTTCATGATAAACTCAGTCATCGTATTCGTCGATGTTATTGCCAGAGGCTACCCGGAACATATCCCAGTCCGTGTGATCAAAACAATCAGTTCAATTGCCCTGGAGGGTATGAACAAAGGATCCGATTCGGGTGAGTCGTATTCCTGGTTGTAATGCTGGTGAGTTACCGCCGCTCTGATATCCAAAAATTCTTCCCGGCAGTATGTAATAACACAAATCTGGGCTAATAATGTAAGAAATACCACATAAAAAATATATATATTGCAAAGTTGCCAAGGGGCTAGAAGCACGGCTGCCCTATCCTTATGTCCCTCCCTGCCAATCCTCTCCCACTAACTTTACTAGCTACTGTACTGTAGCTGCTAGTTACCAACACACAGAGTTAAGTTAAAGCCATACCCTAGAGTAGCTTTCACTGTCTTTGACATACTCTCCTTTGTGGTACAACTGGTCCCCCTCGGCCATGTAAGTAGAAAATGTGCTTTTGGGTCCTTGGTCTCCTTCATTGTCAGACATTTTTGCAACAAAGTCCCATTAGTGGTATCCTAGCAACCCTCTAGAGGAGTCATTCTATGTCGTCACTAGTTACCACAGCCACAAAGGAATAAACCCTGCTCATTTATACAATTTAACTCCTTAAAATTGTATTTTTTTACCTAACCCACACTGTTAATCTATGTCTAACTCTAACCTTGATGACCCCAAAAAAAGCTGATGTTTGTGTTCATGAATTTTTACGATATAGACAATTTTGACTTTGTGGCTGTGCTATTTAGTGGAAACTGTCCGGTAATTTAGAGTGGCCCTGTCTGGACTTGAAAAATATGGATACGGTGGTGATTAATCTTATTACCACCGAACAGTTAAATATATTAATTTTTTTACTCATTCACCACCTGCCATCTCTCCAAAACACCACAAACAATTAGTCTGTCTTGGATCCCAAAATATTTAGTTTTTAGTACTTTCTTTGAGCTTGGGGTACACCTCGAAAAGAATAAGGCCAAAGGAAATCAAATAAATACCAAATACAAACATTGACAAACGGGACATTTGAAGGGGGAAACAAGAGGCCTACTTTATTTACATGGCTGTTGGATAAAGACTCCATAGTCAAGACTGTTGAGGGCTTCTTGAGAGCGAGTCCAGGATGGGGATGCCTTCCTCTTAAAAGTGCACCAAGAGATCTTAAATAAAAAATAAAATAAGAACCTCTACCATCCATAATGTCATAGCAATTGTATAAGCTCTTTTTTTATATTAGCTGCATAATTTACACAGGGCAGTGGAACTCAGGCCTGAATAGTTTAATACTGCTAGGGGCATAGCCCATAGACAACCTACATTATACTAGGGTATACTTTTAAACAGCATGGGCAAAATAAGATGTTAACTAATTTGACAGTTTGCCTAGACACATTCTAGATAACCCCAATCATAGACTGTATACATAGTGTGCTGTAAGTGAGACGGTACTTACTGTACTAGTTGACTTAGCGGTTGCTCACATTCAGCATACTAGGGTACACAGCCAGTAAAATATATAGATGTCTACACAGTATCTTATAAAATGGCAAGCACAACCAAATTCATTTCCTGAGTTTGTGCCAAAAGGATGTTGTTCGTTGGTGCCCCTTTTCAGTCTTTTCCATAATAGAGGAGCATCCTCATCTCCTGGTAGTGGCTCTGAGACAGCCAACTTACAATAAATATACATAAAAAAAGAAAATAAGAAAACAGTCAAACTATCAACACAAATAAACACTTTACATTCCAGTAAAATGTACAATGTAGCAACCGGTGAATGGCAACATCAAACATAAAACCTGTGGTGAGGAAGCTGACCACAAGATGGCAACAGGCCTGGCATAGTACACCAGCACAGCCATCTTCTGACTCTACTTAAGCAGTAGTTTATGGATTTAACTCTATTTACCCCAGGCTGTTATGGAAAATAATTAACTGTTCATATAACATGATGGAATGGAGACCACTTTCATTAAGCAATCATCCACCGCTGCTAAGTCATCTTTTGGTTGTTGGGTATAAAGTAGGCTGCCACACAACATGCAAGTTGTTCAGTTGCCCATGGTATTTTGCACCATTAAATACTGGGCAAGATATGCATGCTTTGAATACTGCTTGGACAGTAGGTCAAGTGTAGGCGGTTAAAGGAGGTTTGTAGGTCCCTAGGTTTTTCTCAGATTTCCCCATCTTGAAGTCACATCTTGGCCTGAGCCTTGAGAAGGCCAGATATCTGCACAGTCCCGTTTAAAAGTTCCATTATGAGTCATACTTTTTTGGGCCAACATTGTTTTTATACAAATTCAATTTCAATGTTTTTATTGTTTGACAAAATGAAACCAAATATCAAAATAGTATTAGTCTTCAATGGATGCTTGCGTCATTCGTTTGTTGCATGATGTGATTTGACAGCATTATTCGTTCAGGTAATGACAGAATCCAACTGAGGAACAGCCAGACTAATTAAAATTGAGGGGGGGGGGGGTGAATCCATTCGAATAGAGTCCATGATTGAGCTACTGTATAAGTACTAGGATTCTCCAATTAACCAAACTGGAAGAAGAAATTTCCTGGTCCGGATGCTACAAAACAAATGTAAATTATTCAACAGAATCTGAAATATGCTGAACTGTGAATTTATTATTATTATTTTTTTTAATACTGTTTCCTACAGCTGTTTGTATACATACATTGATTAGCTTCGAAACTGTAGCCCTGGCCGCCTCCGCCACCAAAGAATGCCTTGAAAATGTTGTTGGCGTCAAAATCTGCTAGGGACAGAAACACATTATGAGGATCAACATCACAGCTGAGGGAAGCAGCCAGTACAATCTCACCACAAATTCACAAAACTAACCGTGTAAAATGAATGTGGTAAACACCCATTTACAGCTCTGAAATACAAATGGCTGAAACCAGTTGGTGTTTAAATCAAGTCAAGTAACAGTCATTTAGTCCCTGTTAAAGCCAAAATATGTAAAGAGGGGGGGGGGGGAGCGGCACTTTTCGCCCCCAGCACCTTTATTGTTTTGTTGATGAAACAGAGCAGAGGAGCAGCCAGCATCATAGTAAAAAAAATGCCAGTAGATATTCTGCTATTCTATTGTGTGTGAAATGATGTCCCGGGGGGTAAGAGAGACAGTTTGTTATTTTTTCGCAAACAGACACGGCAGTTTCAGCCCCTTTCCCTTCCATCCTCCCTTGAAAGGGGTTCCCCTGCTGATCTCCAGCCCTCACCTCCCATGTTGCCTGTGTCGTCCTCCAGATCGTGACCACTGTCGTAGCGGGATTTCTTCTTAGGGTCAGACAGCACGGTGAACGCCTCACCCACCTCCTTAAACTTCTTCTCCTCTTCCTTCTGAACCTCAGCACTGGCCGAGCTGTGACGGTCTGAGAGAGAGAGAGAGAGAGAGAGACAAACCAGGGCCGTCAGTCAGGGGAAATGAGAGAAGGTACAGGAGCAGCTAAGTTAAATGTTTTGTTTCCACTTTGCATTGAAATACATCTCCTGACACACTGCTTTTTTTTTATATCAGTAAAATAGACTGGATAGTTGAACTGAGAAATGGCCTCTCTTAGCTACCTGGATGGTGCATGAGGGCCCGTTTACGGTAAGCCTTCTTGATCTCGTCCTCTGTGGCGTTCTTGTCCACTCCCAGCACCTTGTAGTAATCTTTCCGCTTGCTCTTCTTCAGCTCCAACTGTGCATTCTTCAGGAGGTGCTTGTGTTCTAAGGAAAGGAGTTAAGAGAGAGACGACAAAGATAGTATTAATAATAAAGAGCAGTTAGGGCGCCGTAACAGCAGGAGGAGCTATACAGAAATTCCACCCCTCAGAGACCGACACCTGAGACATTGCGTCAAAACAGGGTGTGGGGGAGAAAACAGGAGTGTGAAGCAACAGGACCCAGACAGAGGTAGCGTGGTAGACTGGGATGGAGAGAGGGGTGGTCGAGTCACACCAATGAGACACAGACATACCTTTGGTTTTCTCTGTCTGGTAGACCTTCTCATAATCCCTCACAGCCTCATCGTACTCCTCCTTGTCCATGTAACTGAACACAGAGATGTATAGAAACAAGCTTGAGGGATCATAACCATATCCGATGAATATCCATATTCTTGCATGCTCTCTAACCACCACCACCACGGACATATTGCTAGGAAACTAAGGTTGATTGACGTACCACTGTGCTCTCCGTAAATAGGCCTTGATGTAGGTCTCATCCAGCTTAACTGCCTTTGTGCAGTCTTCAATGGCCTGGTCTATTTTTTTCAGCTTTGAAAAAAAAAAAAAAAAAGGAAATAAAAGAGAAAAAGAGTAAGGGGACTGTGGAATGTGCAAGGAAGCGTGTGACAGAAGAAGAAAGAGGTGGCCTAGTTCTAGATAGAGAAAATGAAGCAAAGTGCGGAGCACTGCTAAAAATACACACGGTAAGATGAGCCACACTGTATGAGAGGTGTGTGAGTTTGTGGCACGCATCTGTGAGCGAGAGAGTATGCGGGTGCCCATGCAGAAGGCCACCTTCACAGCCAGTACAGTAGCGCTAAGTTGGTCCATATGAGTGACTTCCTGGAGGATTTACAATCTAACAGCTACATGCTGCCAGGAGACATTTTGAGCAGAGTTATACAGGTATAAGGCACTTTAAAATCCGTTTTGCAGAGAATTCGGATGGAACCACAGGATCCAGACATAAAAAATTCAACACTCAAATATATTTTACTTAGTAGGAAATCAACTAATTAGAAAATGCATTGATTTGTCCAAGATTATTACAAGACATGCATCAGCGATTCATATTTTCCTTGAACTTTCTGAAGAGGCGACGGCTCAGGAATGCCCGTGTGTGTGCATGCTTGTCTACCACTCTGTGTAGCCGTTAGTGATGATGCTAATGTCATGACAACCGTCTTCTGCGAGATGGAAAGGCTTTCCCAAAAACATACAATGAATTATTAAACACAAAGTAGCCTATGCCTGCCTACCTGGCAGAATGATATCATGGATTATCAATCCAGTGGCCATTCGTTTTACAAACTCTGAAATCACATGAGCACTACAGAAACATCAGAACCAAAAAAGGTCCCTAGCTCGTGCAGTTGAATTAAAGGGTAAGTACACCCAAAAACCTACATTTCTTACATTTTTCAAAATAAATAAAAATGTGGATAAAACAGATTCAGACAACAAAAAAGGCACAGATTTTATAGGGACCTACAGGTATCAAATATCAGCTGCCTGGCTGAAAAGGCAAAAACAACCACTGTAATTGAAAACAGCAATACCTCATTTGCAAGCAAACGGAGAGCCTTCCAATGAAGACTAAGATGATAATAATAATAGGCCGAATCGAACTGGGGACCAAAATGGCAGAAACGCCATGGCTGCATAAGACAAGATAACATGGTATGGCAGATGAGGGGTTCTCCTCCTGGTGCTGTGTGTTTGAGCCTCACCTTAGATCCCACGGTGCCCCTGTTACAGAAGAGCTTAGCATTGGTTTTGATGTTGTTGGGGTCTATGGTCAGGGCCTCAGAGTACAGCTCGTAGGCTGCATCATAGTTCCCGTCCTTGAAGGCTTTGTTCCCATCCTCCTTCTTGGCTTTGAGTGCTTTGGCATTCTGGGTGGAAAAGAGAGAGCACTTAGCAACCTCTGCAAACTTAAAGTGTGTCAGCAAGCCAGTAGTGGAGACAGAATTGGTTATAGTGTTCTGTGGCTACCTCTTACAAAAGGATGGAGGCAATTTGTCCACATTAGCATAATTATTAGGCAGGTTAGCTGCGCCTAATTGCAGGGCTAGAGTCCTGGTGGAGGGTGGATGGAGGACTCACTCTGCAGGCCAGGCGAGCCTTCTCATGGTCAGGGGCCATGCGCAGGGCCTGGACAAAGAACTGGACGGCCTTGTCAATACAGTCCTCATAGTACAGACAGAGACCACGGACATACAGGGCATCGCCATTAGTAGCGTCCATCCGCAGGATATCACTGAGAGAGGAAGACAAAGAAACAAGTCTTACATGACAAGATACATTTCCAATGGTGCGCATCAGCTAGGGAAATTGCCTTTATTTAATGGTTTTCCAGGCTCCAACAATGTCTTGTTTACCTGGCTACTGACTGGGCCTCTGGGTAACGCCCCAGCATGGCCAGACACTCTGCTTTCAGCACCTTGAACCGATGGCAGGCCGAGGCTGACTCCAAGGCACGGTCCATGCAGAACACAACCTGCACAGTCCAGAGAGAAACATTGGTGCTAGATTTGATATGACAATATGCCCATTCCCCCAAATAAGGATAACAATTTGCTTGATAAGACAACATGCAGCCAACAGCCTACCATCCTGAAGTCATGCTTTTCAAATCCTAGTTCAGCCATCTTTTCATACTCCAGGACAGAATCTGCATTCTTTACCTGAAAACAGATTCAAACTTATGCTTTTACGTAACGAAGCCGCTACGCTGCCTGATGTTTTCCTCAATCTAAGCAAAACTCATAGAATATCTGTCACCGTTAACAAAGGATTTCAATTACTGTAGAGCAATTAGCTCTTTACAATGCATTGCTGTTAGGACCTAGTCTGCCAGACAAACTGTCTGACCCACCTCCTGCTGTGCCTGGCTGTTGTCGGGCTCCAGTTCTAGAACCCTGTGGAAACAGCGGCTGGCTGCCATGGCGTTGCCCAGGGACAAGTGGCACTTCCCCTCCCGTAGATGACCCTGTGGGAGAGTTGACTCACAGTTAACAGGCAGAAACACTGACACAGGCAGGGAGGAGACCAACACACAAACCATGACTCAGATCTTTCCATTACCTTACTGTTGTACTCATCCAACTGCTAGACGTATTCACGTATTATGAGATGAGACAAACAGGAAGGTCTGACTAACTTGTCTGCCTAGGAGCTAGCTGGGTATTCAAGGCTTGCAACGCCTGGTGGTGGACCCTACCTTCATGAAAGTATCGTCGAGCCGCACTGCCTGCTGGGAGTCCTCCAGCGCCTCTCTGTGCCGGCTCAGCATCATCAGTGTGGCCGCCCGGTTTCCATAGTAACTGGCATTTTTAGGACACATGTCTGTCGAGAACACAGTAAAAAATAAAATAAATTGTATTTACTCACCGTCGTTAACAAGAATAAACGATCCTCTCACCCACAGAAAACAAAGATGTTTCCCCTCTATAAAGAGGATATCCTTTGCAGTTGATATCACTGATGGAATTCTTACCTATGGCCTTGGTGTAGTAGTTGAATGCTTCAGAGTAATCCTTCTTGATGTAGTAGGCATTACCTTGCTCCTTGAAGCTCTCCGCTTCCCTGGATGACACATAGAGAAATTTAAAAAAAGACAGAAAGAGCTTGAGAATGAGGCTATTTATTGACATTACCCAAGAGAGAGTTCTGAGTAAAACTGCATAATGACGGGATGTGCATGACTAATTGAGTACTCAAACTGATGTCAAAACTCCATCTTTAACCAGAGATCACATTTTTTTCAAATACTGTTAAACTATTTGGTCAATTTCATCTTGAAGACAATATTACATTTGCTTTGACTCTAGTGTTCCATTTGTACATGTGCATTTGCGGGACACAACAAAAAAGAAACCAAGCATTACACAGTTCTGCTCCCTAACGTCCCTTTCCCCTCCGCGCCTCACTCACTCAATTGTGTTCCGACCGCTCACTCTACACGCGCGTTTTGGAATAATTGCATAATTTTCCGAGTAGGCTACTTTGTGGTTGACACCAGTTACCAGTCAGTCAAAATTGGCTATATTGTAAAAATTCATAAATAAAAAAACTAGTTATTTGGTCTTAATTTAAGGTTAGGCATACTGTGAACAGTGTGGCCTTTTCCCCTTTACTCTCACTTTCGGTTATTTGAAAATGAAATGAACTCCAAAATATTGCTATTTTTAAAACAATCCATAGAAAGTTGTTTGCAATTTTAGTTTAATCCACCAGAAAAGACAGAACAAATATGGTTCAACTCAAATATACTAATTTATAAAAAAAATATATATAAACAATGTTTAAAAAAATATATAATTATTGTAAATTATATCATAAATAGTAGTGGTGGAGTTGTCACACATGCAGCTAGCAAAAATAATGAAACGTCTGCTCTACCCAAAATTACAACCAACTAATTGTGGCCTTGCCTCTTCTGTTTTTTTTGCGGTAAGTGGAAGGGGGAAAAAATAAGGTACTTGTCTTTTGCCCTAGATTGCAAAATAGTTGGGGAAAGATTTGATGTACCGATTCCATGGCACATGGTGTATGAACTCATACACAAAACGACATTGGATTCAAAACTTAGAATGTTTTTATTAAAATTATTATAAAAATGTATTGCAACCTAATATATATATATATATATATATATATAAATAAAACAACAATCCCAGCTGTGCAAATTTCACATCGAAGAGACAGAAACATTAGATCATTTGTATTGGTACTGTCCACATGTAGCTTGTTTTTGGTCGCAGGTCCAGGCATGGCTGAAGAATTGCAACATTTACCCGGAGCTAACTCTGCAAATAGCACTACTAGGTGAATTTGAAAAGTCAGTCAATCGATCAATAATACTTATAGGAAAAATATATATATTTCATTTACAATCTGTAGAAACTGAGAATAGAAAGGTTCGGAACTTCTGTGAAACATCACAGTTGAAAAATATATGGCAAATAGAAATAAAAATGGATGGTGTTAAGAGACAGATGGGAGGGGCTAAAAAACAAGATAACACTGTAAAATAGAATGTCTGCAAAATGTATATAGGTTCAGAATTCTTTTGAAACAGCACAGTTACAAATATATGGCAAATAGAAATCAAATTGGATGGTCTTCAGGGATAGATGGGAGCGGCTGAGGGTAGCTGAAGGATGTGATTAAAAACAAACAAAAGATAACCATTGTAAAATACAATGTGTACGCTGGAAGTAGAAGCCTAACGCTTCGAACACACCGACAGCGTCATTGCGCAAAATAGTATGCAGCATCATCTGGATGTGTGTGCAACAAAAGTTCAACATTCACCTTCTGCTACCATTTCTGTGAAGACGTCTACGCATACAGTTTGACTCATAAATGAGAAATCCAACGTATGCACCACACCAAACGCACTACAACTGCCTCTGCAACGCTGCAAGGCAAACGCAGCGTTTCATTGGAAATTAATGTAATTCTGGTGTACCAAAATGGTAGGGTTAGGAGAAAATATTAAAGTAAAATATATTTTAAAAAGATAGACATTTACAAAAAATTGGGGGGATTGGAAATGATGCAGACAATTACATTGATGGAAGTTACAATCTATATGCAATATTAAAGCTGAGCGATTCCCTAAAAAAACTGTGGTTAAGGGTTAGGGTTAAAATCTGATTTTAAGAAGCAGAATTGTTGTAATTGGCAGGGTTTGACTTTGTGTCTGTGGTAACTAACGTTAGTGATGACCCTACTTTGCAATTAGAAGTGGTTAGGCTATTACCCCCCTAAACATAGAGAGGTTCCACACTGAAAATATGCAAAAACATTTGTTTGATTAAGACAAAAAGCATATTTTTATCATAATCATTAAGCCTAGGCCTCTCACCAAACAGATGCCCATGCCATAATCCATCCACATGCAGTGTTCAATGTAGAATTGTTCATCCATTTAGAAAATTCCAAGGAACAGGCATAATAAACTAAAAAGTAGACATATTTTGGTTTGTAACCCTGAATGATTGTTTCTCAACTTGCCAAATTGAGCCCTGTTTCAAATTATCATTGAGAATAACGGTTCCAGAGGCGAGATGCAAATCACTTTGCATTTTTCTGTTCCGTGAGTAATCGAGTAATCAAGTAATCAATTACTTTATCCCAGCCCGTATCGCAGACTGCAAGGAGGTAGGTTATTACATGATATTGCATATTATACGTAACCGCTGACAAGCAAAACAGACAAGGGACAATACTAGGATTAAAGGTCTTCTTTAATCATAATTAACTTTGGTGGTAGACCAGGGCTAATCTAGTTCTAAAAAATAGCCTATCAGATTGCTTCCTGAACACTGCTATTGCTGTTTCCAAACATGTATGCTGGTCGAGTTAACCTTGGTGTGGGAGAGGACAGGGAAGGAGCTGCGCAAAATCATCTAAACATAGAAAGAGCCATACCAGCAGGCAGTGAGGGGTCTCATCCAATGGAAATAGAGGACCTGAGAGGTAGTGGCCACGTGGGTATTTTCTGGGTACAGCTCACAAACAGAGCAGCTATTTGAGCTCAGTGGGAAATACACAGAGGCAGATCACCAGGAACCACATGGCAAGTCAAGCCAGGGAGAGGGCAACTGCCATAGCTTTTTCTTGGAATCTCGTCATGCTTCAGTTCAGATCACAATCGGAGCAAGAAAGCAGACAATGAAGCGAAACTGAAAATAAAGGCAATTTTCCAAGACAATGCCTTGCCCTTGTAATGTTTCATGTTCTTGAGGAAACAGGACAGTTACCACTATCACCTGATCATAACAAATTGGTTGGTTGTTGAACTTGTGGCCCCCACTTTTGCCAAGACAAAAGTTATGACATAATTACTAGGGGTGGGAATATATAAGCTAGGCCCAACGTCATTTATATATGGATCTGGCTAGGCCTAGTTGACAACCTCGGAAAACATTACAGTAAAAAACTGGATCACCCTTCAGGCATACTAAGAAGACCATGTCAGTCAATAGTATTGTAATGAAACAGGCAGGGAGCAGGTCTCGAACCCTCGACCTCCTAGCCCGAGGTCCGGCGCGCTATCGACTGTGCCGCAAAAGCATGCTCAAGCGGCAGAGTCGATTTCCGCGCTTATAAACCCAGGGTCGTTACACTACTCCCTCCTTTCAAAGAGCGCGTCCTCGCGCTAGCTTGCGACTTTACGTCTTACAGGAACGCGCTCACCGGCCAAGCACACGCACTGTCGTGGATGCGAGGTCCGATCACTTCCGACACCAATGTAATGAAACAGCAGGGAGCAGGTCTCGAACCCTCGACCTCCTAGCCCGAGGTCCGGCGCGCTATCGACTGTGCCGCAAAAGCATGCTCAAGCGGCAGAGTCGATTTCCGCGCTTATAAACCCAGGGTCGTTACAGTATGTTACCTCATGCAAAGCCTAATTTATTGCCATCTCGTTCAGGTCATCAAGACCTGAGAATGTTCTGGAAGAACGTCACTCAGCGAGGACAATCAGTGGGTTGAGTGGGGCAAGATTTTGGGGACTTTTCTGGCTCGTGCGTGGGTACATGGCAATATGGCAGTACTAACAACAGTTATCTACGTTACCTAGCTAAGTAACTAGTTAGCGAAATACATTTGGTAAAAATTATAGAACAAAAACATTAACCATAGGCTTTGCGACCGTCATTGCTAGGTACTAACGTTAGCCAACTAGCTAGTACAATAGCTAGCTAACGTTAGCTAGCCATAACACACGTTGATGCAAACTGTGACTAACTTTGTTGGTTAGGTAACATTAACACAACAGATAAAGTCCACTTTATCTTTGTTGGTATGGATTTTTGAAAAAGAGAAAAATGGCTAACGTTAGTTAGCTAACCGGTTAGCAAGGCCTACTTGCCGTGTGACACAAAGCAAAAGCAAACCAACACTAGCCAGACCAAGATTATAATAACATGACAATGGCACGAGAACAATCTTAAATCTAATGTGTAACATTTGTTGTACATTTTCCGCAACGTACCTCTCCAATTCTTCATCGCTTAGTATTTCCATTTCAGGATCCATGGTCACATCGCAGTCATCAACCGTCGCCATTTTGCTGGGACTGAGGAGGGGGGAGGAATCAGTGAGGGGGGTGATTGACAGCCAGACAAGACGATCGATCACTGAAAGTTAGTCCTGAACAAAACCTTTTTGTTCCACCAGCATCTACTAAGCTAACATATGGAATTGTTTTAAGATGGTCATACCAAGGATCATTTAGATATTTGATTTGGAATTTTAGGACCAATTTAGGTATCAAAAATATATATAAAAATGTTTTTTGATAACATTGAATTTGGCCTTTCTGCTATTAGCCAATATAAACACAATGGATAACAGATGTATACATGGAAAAACATAGGCCAAAATGACGTTTGTTTTGAAGTGTCTGTCCTTAAGATATTAGAAAGATCAGGCAACTTTTTTATTTAATTTTTTTACACACATATTTAACCCAGTTTTTTAGGCACTATACGACTTCCATACATTCTGCCATAAAATGTTTGAATTAACTGGTACCAGGCTACCTTCTGGCGAGTCTTGTGAGGCTTACGTCCTAAATCAAAACAACCGACACGTATGAGTTCGTGAGAGACTCACCTTCATCATATCAGTGTGAAGCCCAAATTCTTCGGAAGCTACAGACAGAAGTTGGCAGATTGGCCGTACCGTCTCACTTTAATTCCTCCGTAGTTTTTGGCCCACCAGGAGTTGGCATTGGCAAGAGAGCAGAAACAGACACCCAGCCAGGGTAAAACAATGTATGGTCGGACAGACTATTTTGTCAGTAAAAATAGAGTAACATTGAAGCTAGCTCGCTCTATTAAAATAAAACATGTTAATGTCTTCCATACTCTGTGGTTGTGACTCAAACAAGTCTTACGACCATCGGACGCTAGAGGTCGCAGTTACTAAAGATAGTGAGGGAGACGTTACGTATGCATTGTAAACAGGAAGTATTTTTGGATAGTGGTGTCTGGAATTTACGGGAGCGGTGTAGTTACATTTTATAGGTAAAAAGTTTGCAAGGAAATCAAATGTTGAATTGAGTTGTTATCTGGAAGAACATAACAACGGCCATTATCACTTAAATAGAATCGTTAGCTAACTAAATAGATGCTAAATGTTAGCATGTAGCTAGCTAGCAAACGTTTGCTACGGTCATGATAATATCATGTTTTGCGTGCGCGTGTGTGTCTGTCTGTCTGTCTCTTTTTTTCATGCTAGCTGCAGAGACAAGACTGTCATCTGACTTGTTATTCAATTACAGAGTTGCCAAGAGACTGATCATCATCATGGGCAAGAGTTGTAAAGTGGTGGTGTGTGGTCTGGCTGCGGTTGGCAAGACTGCTGTCCTGGAGCAACTGCTGTATGCCAATCATATTGCGGGTAAACAATTCATTTGTAGGACCTAGGAGATCAAGGACAATGTTGATGTTTTGACTACACAGATCCTCTGGTCCCATTTATATCCCAAAGTGCTCCCCTCTTCCCCCCCCCCCCCCCCCCCCCCTAGGCTCAGAGCCCATGGAAACCCTGGAGGATATCTATATTGGCTCCATAGAAACGGACCGTGGCACTCGAGAGCAAGTGCGCTTCTACGACACCCGGGGTCTTCGTGATGGTCTGGAGTTCCCTCGCCACTACTTCTCCTTTGCAGACGGTTTTGTCCTGGTCTACAGCATCGACAGTAAGGAGTCCTTCAAACGCATGGAGGCCCTCAAGAAAGACATTGACCGCTTCCGTGATAAGAAAGAGGTAAGAACTTGCATCGATTTCAATGGTAGTTGTAAAGCACAGTGTCGTGTAGGCTAGTTAAATAACACCGCAGACTTCAGGACAAAACAGACCCTGCTGATGAACGGCCGTCCTATCGCCACTGACTGCAGACCATCAGTGGTAGGGTTAGGAGAAAATAATAACGTAAAATATATTTTAAAAAGATGTCCTAAAGTTCTTATCTACCCACCACACTTCACTTGCTGATATCCAGGTGATGTGAGGCTGTGCTAAATGGATGAGATGATCTGTCCACAGGTGACCATAGTGGTGCTGGGCAACAAGCTGGACATGCAGGAGCAGAGGAGTGTGGACTCTGAGGTGGCCCAGCACTGGGCCAAGACAGAAAAGGTGCGTCTGTGGGAGGTGTCTGTGGCAGACCGGAGGACCCTCATCGAGCCTTTTGTCCACCTGGCCAGCAAGATGACCCAGCCCCAGAGCAAATCATCCTTCCCCCTCAGCCGCAATAAGAACAAGGGGAGTGGCTCTGTCGATAGCTGAGGGAGCAGGGGGATGGATGCGGGAGGGAGCGAGGGTTGATGAAGAATGAGAAAGATTTCAGGAGACAGGGAGTGAAAGAGTAGGAGAGGAGAAACACAGTAGGCTGATTATTAGCCTATTACAAATACAGGCAATTTTAGGTCTGAATGAATGTACACTGACTGAATTAGAAACCAATGGTTTCTTGGAGATTTTGACTGATATTTAGACTCATATTTTACCATTTAGACTGATCTTTGACGACAAGTAAATGACATCAAAAGTAACACAAATTGATAATCAAGAGGGTTGTTTGTATCATGGAGGATACATAAGGGATTCTATTACTGTTAGTTAATCAGGAGATTTGTTACACTACTGGCATGCCATCTACTCAGATGAAATATGGCAACTATTTTAGCATGGATGATCTGCATTTTATTTTAAGTTACAGCACATGAAACAAATCCATATTTTGAAGAATTAAAAAAACATTCCTCTATTCTTTTAGAGATGTCAGAAAACATGTTACTGTCTTTTGAGATCGCTTTGAGTTTTAAAATGACGTTGTCTAAAGATTTTAATTGTTGTGACAGACTAGTAGTCTTATGTGATGTCTCTTGGTGAGCAGCGTGTTTGATGAGCTTCCTGCCTGCTGGACAGGCCCTGATGTGGCGACTGAGAGAAAGAGGCTTCCCCTGACTGTTATATCTATGGAGCTCTTGACCACAGCCTAAGCATGCTGAATTATCTGTACTTTATCAGAAACTCCTTACTGTCCTTGAAAACCATGGGGCGTCCTTGATCTTTGTTACTGAGCTGTTAAACACAATGTTGGTCAGACGAAATGCAAATGTATTTCATTTTCAAATTGTTTATCTGACTGAAGCCCTTTAATGCCATATCAGGGTCCATAGTTATTGTGCAACATTTCATGTGTGTGTCACTGAACAAGAAAGATGCATTGGCCTAGTTTGGATGTAGTTTTTTGCTTTGTGATTATTCACAGATCTTTATATTTGTATTATGTTTTGACGTTGTGAATTTGCATCTTTATGTCTGTATTATTGAAGTGCATATTATTTTCATGATAAATATTGGGGCATTTATACTGATGCAATATAGAGCACAGTATTAATCTTTTAAAATGTTCTGGAGACTGGATAATCATTTGCATGCCGTGTAAACAAATTAAAAGATTCCCTCTGCATCTAAGTTGAGGCTGTTGTGTATATCTTTGATTTGCACGATTTATGAAGTAATTAAACATAATACAAACATTTTAATGTCTTTATTAAAATATTCCTACATTGCACTGCCATCGCCACAGATCATCCCTGTGAGCTAGGATAAAGATCTACAGAGATCTCTAAACTTTGCTCAAATCCATCCAAACTCTGCCTCCATGTCAGAAATGTGGAGAAGGAGAGAGAAGTCCGAGTAGTGTCACAGAATAACTCATGCATTTTCAAAGGGCAACATTTTAAAGCAACTGGGATGACCAACGATTCAACTTCTTTTCTCTCACTGCTGTGTAGAAGCTCCCTGGGGGGCGGGCAGGTTTGGTTTGAGATGTGAGCCAGCAACTGAAGGGTTGCCAGTTCAAATCCTGGGTCCAACAGGGGAAAATCGTGCGGGAAGTGAGCTGGCAACCGGAGGGTTTCTGGTATCAAATCCTAGATTCCTTCTGTTGTGCCCATAAGCAAAGCCCTTAACCCCCCACAACAACAGCCCCCTGGTTGCTCAGTGTGGCAGCCCCCAACACCTCTCCAACAAACCTGTATGTGTGTCCCTCGGAGGGGTTGGGTTAAGAGCGGAAGTCAAATTTTGGTTGGACCTTGTGTGCAATTGGCCTTTTGTTCTTTAGTGGTAATTGCTGTGAGTACATCTGTACAAATCCATTATAAAGGCTTCATCTCTGCCTTTGATGTAAGATACTTCAGGCGAGATTCTTTGTAGTCTATATTTAACCTGACTTTGACAACAGTCAGGTTAGTTATGATTCCTCTCCCCAGTAATGAATGGCATTGGTTCTGAGGAATAGGTTGCTGAAACATCTATTCTATACCGTTGGAACTATACATCTAAATATTTCAGGCACAAAAAAAACATATTTGAAGTGGCCTTTTTACATTGAAACAGTGTTGTAGTAGGGATAAGTCCCCGTGGTGATGAGAATTCCGCCCTACATAAACTGAGACAAGGTCAGACATGTTTATGTAGAGCAAATGAAGCTGCCAACAGTTCCACATGGACCAGCTGACTGGAAAGGTTAATCTAAGCTAATGAGAAAACCTCAAGTGGAACGTCTCTGAATTGATACTATACTCACCTTCAGAGCACAGCAGGTTGTTTTTAATGACGAGCCAGTGTGCTGATGATGTTTACTAAGAAATTGTGCATTTATTGAGTCACATGTATGGATCATTATAAACTAGCATAGTATTACAACCCATATTTATTGTCTTGTTACACAGTACATAAGGTAAAATAACTTTAACACAAAACAACCTCAGGACCCTATATAACCCGCCACACTCTCATACATTTTCTTATCTACATTTAACAGAGGGCAATGAACAATAAAACATCTCACTCTCTATATTGATCTCCTGTTAAAATGTGACATTTACCACACGGCTTGAAATACACACTGTGAATACTGTGAGACAAGGGGGGCGAGAGGAGCAGTAGATTTGTGACTTGTCCCCGATGTGATTTATGAACGCACCTCTTCAACTAGACTACTGCCAAAACCCATTTCCCCAAGGATGACACTAAGACAAAAAATACAGAGGTAATGTCCTTTTATCTCTACTCCAATACTGTTTTACTGTCATAGCAAAAAAAACACCAGATCCTTCCTCAGTGCTGCAGCTGAGCATCTAGCTAGCTTCCCCCAGGGACATACAGAGGACCAATGGGATTTCTCCCCCTTTCTTTTTACAGTGGAGATTATTTATCTCAACCCTGGCAGTTGCTATAGTGACCTTCTAATCGCAGCCTTTCCCTCCCGACACTATGTCTTCAAGAGGTAGTGTGAGATTTAAGGGTTTGGATAGAGAGAGGACAGCACACAGGTTGAACAATGGACTCGTGATTTGGCATGATTATGTGCCCCATGGGGCCATTCTAACTGTTTGACCCCAGCCTCTGGACCAACACAACCCAGGTTCCAAACAGGTTCCCTGTTATAAGGCCAGATCTTTTTTATATGAAATCCCTCCAGAAAGCTACAGCTACCGTGGCCTGCTGCAAAGCTAAAACTGTCACAGAAGAGATGATTTCTTCCTCTTTACAAGAGAGGTATGAATTTATGGCCATGATTTGGTGGCAAGGGAAAGGTCAAATGTTTATGAAATAATGATTTTGATGCTCTGTGACAGATCAACATTAACCGGGCCCCAAAGCAGTTGGTGCAGCTCATTCCACCTGAATACACAGAGGGCGAGTTTACATAATCTGCTATAGGACAATATCTAATGAATGTAAACACACAACATGTCATTTTGAATAATTTGATCATGCTGCAAAGCAATATGCTGTGGTGTGTGTGTGTGTGTGTGTGTGTGTGTGTGTGTGTGTGTGTGTGTGTGTGTGTGTGTGTGTGTGTGTGTGTGTGTGTGTGTGTGTGTGTGTGTGTGTGTGTGTGTGTGTGTGTGTGTGTGTGTGTGTGTGTAGAGAGGATCTAACACCTTTCACATTAGAAAGCGGGACATGTTGACAAGTCGTCTGGTTCCAGTCAATAGCCGGACACTTAAAGGTCAATAAAATACAAAGTGAAGCTGAGGAAGTGAAAGATCTAATCGATTTATTTCACTATCCAACTTCTCCCTCTGTCTATTTCTCTCTCCCCCATTTATTTCTCTGTCATTCATATTCAACCTGGCATTATCTATACAGACGGAAAAAACAAACATTTAAAGCAAAGACTCAATAGCTTATCAAAATATCTTACTCTATATTCCACCTTATAATTCCTATTGTACATCATGAAGATCATTGTAATCAAATGTACTGTGAACACAGTGACAAAGGTGTTACAATAAATACGGGTCATGTCCCCTCATAGAATATCTTCTACATCGTAGTATATGTTTTGTAATGTACCATTGGCTTTAAATGGAACACAAGGGCTGCATTTACACAGGCAGCCAATTCAGTTTTTTTTTCTCCGACTAATTGGTCTTTTGGCCAATCAGAACTTTTTACATCAGATCTTTTTCAGAGCTGATCTGATTGGGCAAAAGACCAATTAGTGAAAAATAATATCAGAATTGGGCTGCCTGTCTAAACGTAGCCAAGCAGTCACAGATATTGATATGTACTGTACAACTTGACGTACACACTGAACTGACTCCATGTCCTTGTAGGGTTGGAGGAACCAGGGACTGACAGACTGACCACCACAGCAAAAGAAATGGGTGTTACTTCACAGCATTCAGGCAGAGATCAATATATCAGTGTTGTGGATATGTAGGGGTTTGTGGAGAGGTCTTGCAAGGTTCCATGTTTCTTCTGTCATCCCGAGACTGGCTTCAGACATGGATATGATCACTTGACTTGAACTTCCCTTGTTTTGGCAATGGGAGAGGTGTGTTTGTGCTTACCTAACGTTTCCACACGGGGAGAGCTGGCATAAGGACCTACAGTGGTAGTGAGAACAACAATGCTGTCCAACTACATTATGAGTACGTGCTCCACTTCCAATAAACAAGGACATGAGTGGGAAGCTAACAAATGAATAGCTGATTGAACAAAATTCACATCATTATGGTATGCTTGTTACAGTTCATTACAGTCCAGAAGAGTCTCCAGACAGGCTTTGATGATTGGCGTCATTATGGCAAGAGACTGACTCTGGCTTCAGTTCAGAGAGCACAACAAGAGCACATGACACAGGACCCGCTCTGTACACGAAGGACAGAGAAAAGCTGTGAAGAACAGCGCTGAGCTGAGCTGTGGTGGTGGTCCAGAATCCAGTACCGTTCCATGATATTGTTCAGAACCTAATCTCTCTCCATTATCTGGAGCCGCTCCAGAGTATGACTTTATGATGCTCTGCCCACTGAAACCATCTGGGTGTGAATACTGTGCAGATAATCCAGATTATCATCCAGACTGTTGATCCTCAGCATGCCACTCCTTTCTCTGTCAATAGCCCTGTTTATACCTGCTGTTAATATGCGATCTTCGTCCTGATCTTGTCTGTTTACACTTATAAGATCTGATCACAATGCGTCTTTTAATTGTCAACACTTGTCTAAAAATGTGGGCACAATCAGAATGTGAACAAGATCAGGACAAAGGCAGCAGGTTGGAACCAGGTATAGACAGGGCTAATGAGGCAGGACTCGGATGGGGGCAGACACCTTTCTCCATTCACCTTCATGCAATTATCTTTGCAGCGTTGAATGCCTGCTGTGTAGACTCATTTCTAAAATAGGGGGAAATGAGAGCTGTGCTTTGACATCAGTGATATGCAGATCCTATACCAGGAAACTCAGTTTTGAGAAACGCCAGCTCCTCCCACCTCACCGGCAGTAGCCTCAGTCAACATGGCTGCCTTGTAGTTTCATAGCCTGCCATTACATACAGCACATGTTCTTTTACTGAAAGAAATGGGTCACTAGTAGACTGATAGATAATTGACATTTCACCACACTGCAATTGAAGAGAATGTGATCATAGTGCTTTGTTTTATCCATGGTGTCTCTTTCTATAATAAGGGGACAGATCCCTTATTATACCCAGGACTGAGCTCTGTATCTGGGCTGGTCTATCCATGGTTCCCTTGGCTGTGCACAGGGACGGAGGAGTGAAAAAGAGAGGAGTGAAAAAGAGAGACACGGACACACCCCAATGTCCTCCTATATGATCGTCATATTCCGTGTATGGACATTTTACATCAAAACGTCTTCAATCCTGTTCTGTATGGCTATTATTTCACGTCATCCACAAGTACAGTGTATGACCCGTCTCTATGGTGATGACGTTTGAGAGGCTTTGATTGTGTGGATGATTGTATGGTATTCATGTAGCTGAAACTGTAAGCCCTGAGAAAGCCAGAAACTGACCAGCGGTTGACACTCTTGGGATATACTGGATAATTACATCTGAAAGGCATTTTTTGTTCCACATCTATTGTGTGGCGTTAATAATTCAATTCCATAATTCAGTTCAACATTGAACAAGAAGAAGAAGAAAAAAATCACTCAACCATTTTTCGATTCAACATTTGTCTCTTTTGTAGGTTAGAAAACAAGTACAGTAAAACCATGTAAATAAAACAAACAGAAAAAAACAAGCAAAGTATTTCTCCTTTCCATGTACAGCATGTGTCTGCTGTAGGCTACATCAACAGTCTACCCTCAGATAAGATAGCGTTTCATCAAGATAAAGATAACAATAGCAACTTTGATAAAATGTCTATATTTACTCTATATTTTCTACATAGATAATTTGCCTATATGCATTTATTTATTAAAAATGTACTTAAATGTCTGAATACCATAGAGTTCCCATGTAATGACAGACACAGACAGACAGACAGACAGACAGACAGACAGACAGACAGACAGACAGACAGACAGACAGACAGACAGACAGACAGACAGACAGACAGACAGACAGAACACTGGAGATCAATAGGCTGGCTGGTTCACTGAGTAACTTACTGTGACTGGAGAGAATCACATTGGTATGGCAAAGAGACCTGACGGCTTGGTTTCATATTCCCAAAGACAAAGGCCTCAGAAACATGTACAGAATCAAAGAGATTTAAAGAGATGGAGGAGAGAAAGTGCTGGGTTTGATCTAGAAGGGCAATAACAAGGTCTTCACTGCAGGTGGCGCTGCTGCGTCACACACATGGAAATACTATTGCACTGACTGAAGTGACAGGAACAACAACTGCATAGGATTTACCCCATTTTGCTGTTGCTAAAGTAGATTGGTTGGGTGTAAGTGTTGGGTTTGGTAATAAACCAGCAAAGAGAGTTGGTGTTGGGATAAATCAGGAGCCCCAAGTATTGGGTCTGGTCTGGTGGGGGCTATTGAGTGTTCGTTTCAAGGTGGGTCTACTTGTTTAGGAGAGAGGGGTATGGGAATATGATTATGTGTTCTACTGCACTTGAGACATCAATAACACGGGCTGTTCTGTGTAATCCATATAAAAGCTGTGTCCTGCTCCTCTGTGAGGTGAAAGCCCAGCAATGTCAACACAGAGAGAGGGCTGCAGCGTCCGTCCCACAGTATGAGAGCTGCTATTTATAGCTTAGCTCAACACACAGTCACAACATGAGAACGAGATTGACCATCAAGGAAAATCACATCACAACAACCCATCAGTTCAAATGACTATTAGCACTGGCCACTTGGAATTGGCCTTTCAAATACAGTACGGTAGGCTGTAGAGCATCTCTGTAGAGGTACAGATACACATTGTTCAGAATCAGATAAAGCCATCTCCCCACATCCTATATTCTCCTACTGTATAACCATTCTAAACATAGACACATTGATTGAACGTATTGCTTTAAAAATGTAACTAGATCTGAGATTTAGATTCAGACCGGTCTCATGGATAATAACAACAATCAAATTGAATCGTTATAAGTTGATTGTTTGTGTGATTGAAAAATGCTAAATCAAACTGGCATGAGTTTATGAAAAATCACACCAGGAATAACAACAAAAAACTAGAACATATTTTCATTGCTTTTGCAAGTAAATCTGTTTAAGGTGCTTTTAATGTGGTTGCCATGGCACTGTGCTTTGTTTCTTTCCCTCCATTCCTGATGATCCAATCAGTGATCTGGGAAATGTGTTCTCCCCCCCCCCCCCCCCCCATCATCCACACATCTCTCTGCACAGTGGAAACCTTTAATTGAGGATTGTAAACCCATCAAGTAATTTCCACCCCTTAGTGTCTTTTTTGAGCAAGGGGAAATTGTCATTCACTGCCACCCATCAGCTCCTGCTGAGATAGCTCAAGAGAAAATTAAGGACTATGGCTCAGGGAGTACAATTGGGGGATCAAACACTATAAAATCACTGGGATACAGGGAACCATGGCAGATTACAATATAAGACAGCCAGGCTTTTAAAAATTATTTTGTGCTGCCCGTTCCGCAACGGGAGAAATAGAGACAGTCATAACCAATGCACCAGCGCTGCTACGGAGCAAAGATCTTTAATGAGGCAGATCTGCAACTTGAGACAAAATCAAGTTGACAAGCTGACTTTTTCAGGACCTTAATGAGTGCTTAATTCTGGGGATGCAGGGTAAAAAATGAATCATGAAAGGCCATGTTGGGCTGTGACTCAAAGAGAGTGAGAGAAAGAGAAAGAGAGAGAGAGAGGAGAGAGAGAGAGAAAGGGCTTCAGCATCTATTCTGCACATCAATTCAGAGCTCTGGGTTCCAATGACAAGAGCCCAGTAACATGGTTTGGGAGATAGGGGCTTGGTGGAAGGGTGTTGGTGGAAAAATATGAGTTCATATAATTCTGACAGATCCCACTCATAGACTTGGGTCCGTAGGACTGCAGATCTGCAGCTCCACATATGGCTGAAGACAGTCACAAGCTCAGAGAGCATTGGGCTCACCTGCTAGCATCCCCTATATCGACCCATAACAACAAAAAGCAAGCCAACCAATAATAGAAACAAAGTTCTGAGGAGTAGCATGACGTAAAGGGACCTTATTTGTGGCAACCACACTAAACAGATACATCTATTTTTGTTCTCTAATAAATTACACAATAATATTAAGAATCCAAACCAAATCGACCCGTGAAATGGCTGTGTAAGAGAGAGGCCTCCTGGCTGCACCAGTCTGTCCCTGGAGGTGTGTCCTGTTCCTCAGGCCACCAACCACAGGAGAAGGAGCAGACAGATGGGGCGTGGTGGAGAGGAGGCGTGGCCTTGGCCTTGGGGGTGTGTCCTCCATGACAGGAGCAGTTGTTAGCCTCGTTCTCTCTGTTCTCTCCATCCTGGCTCCTGTGGTCTGCATAGTTTGTGCGTGGCGTGGCCCTCGTCATGTGGGTCACAGTAATGGAGGCAGGGCAAGAGGGTTGGTAGAGGGGGACAGAGGGACGGGGGGCTGTACTGTGTCATTAATAAGGGGAGAAGATGATGGAGGGGTGCGTGGCCCTCAGGGGCCCCGGGGCGGGCCGGAACAAGGTGGGGCTCAGGAAGGGCGTCTGAAAGAAGGTGGTGCCCGCCGGGTGGCGCAGAGCCAGAGGATTGGTTGCCATGGTGCACAAGGTGGGCTGGGTGAGGGGGCTAGGCAGGAAGCCAGTGGTCAGGCTCTTGGTCAGCTGCTTCTGGAAGGCCAGTTTGGTCTGAAGGAGAGGAGGAGAGAGCGAAGGAGGGAAGGAAAGTAGAGAGGAGAGCAGAGACGGAGAGCGCATGTCACTTCTTGAAGCGCACATATTTACTCAAAGTAGAGCACACATTTGCTCAGCAAACAGGGAACATTGCTCTTTTAGCACACATCGTTACCTTGGATTAACATGCTCGTACATTTCTCCATACTAATATCCTTTCTCTCACCACAACTACCCGTCCCTCTAGGGGACTTGCCTTATGAAGACTCTCACACAGTCAAGACAAAAGAACAAAAGACCGAACCACAGACATGCTTAAACTTCAAACCCTTTATAAAGTTTACAGTAGAGCATTCTCTTCTGGAGCTGTTCAATCCCCTGCACCTAGCCAGTTCCAGTGGTTAAGCCAGCTGTATCCCTGACAGCCCACTTCTCCCCTGTCCCTGCCTGCCCTGGGCCCTGCCACTCACCTGAGTAGAGAGAGAGGTGAAGTTGTACTGGCTGAACATTTTCTTCATGGCAGACACGGCCCCGCCTGCATACCCAGCCCATCTCATAGTCTGCAGGGGGGAGGGGCAGGATGGGAAGAGGGGGAGGTGGAGGAGATGCGGAGGAGGGAGAAATAGGGAGGTGGAGGTGGGGTGGAGCGGAGGAGATGGGGAGAAGGAGAGGTTCGAGGGGAGGTGCGCACATGACACGAGCACAAAAGTGATTAATACAGAGTGCTGATTCAGGCTGCAGGCTTTGTCAGTAGGGGTAGTGCTGGGGGTAGTGCTGGGGGTACTTCAGCCTTGAATGTCTCAGGTACAGGGGACCCATTCACTACCACAAAGCAGTGTCCTTAACCTCTCTGACAGCACAGGCACACAGGCAGGCATGCTGCTTCACTGGAGAGACAACCACCTAGGAAGGAGCAATGAGGTGTGTGTGTGTGTGTGTGTGTGTGTGTGTGTGTGTGTGTGTGTGTGTGTGTGTGTGTGTGTGTGTGTGTGTGTCAGGGTTGGGGACAATTTCATTAAAGTTCAATCAATTCAGGAGATAAATATCACTTTTATTCAGAGATTGAACATTATTGGCCAATATTTTCTTCGACGATTTTCCAAATATATGGGTTTCAAACTTTAACTAACCTCCAACCTCATGCAATGGAGCGTGTGTGTGTGTATCTGTGTGTGTGCCCTGTCTCACCGATAAGCTGGAGGTGGGCTGGCTCTTGTTGTGGGGGCTGAACTTGGGTTTGGGGGGCTTTCCTGCCAGACGGTCCTTGTGTCTCCTGCTGTTCATGTGCTGAGGAGATCAGAGGAGAAACATTAGTTTTTAAACACTAGTTTATATTAGTTTTTAAACACTAGTTTATATTGTTGGATTTATCTAGTAGACCATGCCTGATCTACACCGAGTGAACAAAACATTAGGAACACCATCCTAATATTAAGCTGCCCCCCCCCCCCCCCCCTTTCCCTCAGAACAGACTCAATTTGTCAGGGCATGGACTTTAGAATGTGTATAAAGCGTTCCACAGGGATGCTGGCCCATTTTGACTCCAATGCTTCCCTGAGTTATGTCAAGTTGGCTGGATGTCCTTTGGGTGGTGGACCATTCTTGATACACACAGGAAACTGTTGAGCGTGAAAAACCAAGCAACATTGAAGTTCTTGACACACTCAAACCGGTGCGCCTGGCACATACTACCATACCCCGTTCAAAAGCACTTAAATCTTTTGTCTTGCTCATTCACCCTCTGAATGGCACACATACACAGTCTACACTCAATTGTCTCAAGGCTTAAAAATCATTTTTTAACCTGTCTCCTCCCTTTCATCTACACTGATTGAAGTGGATTTAACAAGTGACATCAATAAGGGATCATAGATTTCACCTGGTCAGTCTATGTCATGGAAAGAGCAGGTGTTCTTAAGGTTTTGTACACTCAGTGTACAATATTTAGAGGACACAAAAACCACAAAGAAAACCACTCCTTCCCTCTATCTACAGTATGCACGTCTATTTCTCTCTCCTCTGTTCTACTACCAACTGGCTAATCCTAGTTCATCACAGGAGCTTTTAACAGTGCCATTGGAATGCACCACTAAGGCTTGTTGTAGGCAAGGTTGCTACACATGCCCATATATACTGTATCTTTTCCATGACCAGCTAGTCTGAGAGAGCTGCAAAACGTTCCAGAACCATCCCACCATACGATTACATGTACGACTTAATAAACATCACCAGGGAAACAATTTATCCCTGAAACAGCCTAGAAAAGAAGTTCAATAAAACCATATGCCTAGATTACCACACCAGAAACACGTCAATATCCTGCATGAACATACTGCTAACAGCTCTTACAGGCTCAAATAGACAGTTCTGAGTGGATCACCATACCATCTGATACACATCTGCGTAGTGTGGGAAAACAATCACAGCATAAAAATATAAAATGCTCATCCGATGCTTTTTCCAGAATGGCTTTATTGTAATAAAAATGCAGCCGCTGCCGCTGTGCCCGGTGAATTCAAACACACATTTCCACTGCTAGCATCACCTTAGGAATTGTAAACCTTCCACTGTAACATGTGCAAAGAGCATTTAATACGTTTATCATTACATCATGGGTCCTGTGCTACCTTTAAAAGTGGGAGGGCTGAGGTAGTGATGTCATAGGTACAGTCCAGTCGGAAAGTATTCAGACCCTTCCCTTTTACCACATTTTGTTACGCTGCAGCCTTATTCTAAAATGGATTAAATATTTTTTCCCCCTGATCAATCTACACACAATACCCCATCATGACAAAGCAAAAACAGGTTTTTAGAAATGTTTGCTAATTTATTTAAAAAATCGGAGGAGAAGGGCCTTGGTAAGGGAGGTGACCAAGAGCCTGATGGTCACTCTGAAAGAGCTCCAGAGTTCCTCTGTGTAGATGGAAGAACCTTCTAGAAGGACAACCATCTCTGCAGCACTCCACCAATCAGGCCTTTATGGTAGAGTGGCCACTCCTCAGTAAAAGGCACATGACAGCCCGCTTGGAGTTTGCCAAAAGGCACCTAAAGGACTCTCAGAACATGAGAAACAAGATCCTCTAGTCTGATGAAACGCAGGAGTGGCTTCGGAACAAGTCTCTGAATGTCCTTGAGGGGCCCAGCCAGAGCCCGGACTTCAACCCGATCGAACATCTCTGGAGAGACCTGAAAATATCTGTGCACCGACGCTCCCCATCCAACCTGACAGAGCTTGAGAGGATCTTCAGAGAAGAATGGGAGAAACTCCCCAAATACAGGTGTTCCAAGCTTGTAGCGTCATACCCAAGAAGACTCCAGACTGTAATCACTGCTAAAGGTGCTTCAACAAAGTATTGAGTAAAAGGTCTGAATACTTACGTAAAATGTAATATTTGAGTTTTTTATTTTTAATAAATTTGCTAAAAAACTATTTAATCAATTTTAAAATAAGACTGTAATGTAACAAAATGTGGAAAAAGTCCCTGAAAATAATTAGTCCAACCAAGAAATCACGTGTTAAGTTTGTTTGAAGAGGTAGTTCTATAGTCTGTCCCTTCAACATCTATTGTAGAGTGACATCATCAATCTGTCTGCTCGTGTCAAATAAAAACCTATTCATCATGTGACAGGATACACTTGAAAAAGAGATTTAAATCTCAATGTGACTTTCTCTGGTTAAATAAAGGATAAATGAAAATAACTAATAACCCCACAGAGCCAAAAACACTGCAGGACCAGAGGCATTTGAATGAGAGTCTTATTAGGTTAGCACTCTCTATCAAGCACCTCTCAGGGTGTGCAACATTACCCACAACCCCCCTCTCTTTCCTCTTCTCACCTTTCATGTCACGCAAACAGCGCCAGGAGTCCTGAGTAGCCCAGAGGGTCATATCTCTCCCTGTCTATCTCCCATACCCCATGGCTACATTCACAATATTTTCCACTCTTTCCAGCTTATTTCGGGTAATTTTGAGCTCCATCAATTCAGAACACTGTCAGGACACGTTTAGTGGAGGTGGAAAGAGACCCAGTGTGTCAGATCTCCACATAGACTAGTGGCTCAATGGCCTCACTGTAAGAGAACATGAAACCAGATCTTGTCCAGTCCAATCACCTCAGATCCACTCAGGAAGTCAACACACGAAATTATACCCCAGCTGTTTCACTTCTCTCCCCATTGCTGAACCCTCCACACCCTGTGCAACCCCCAGCCCTCCCCTGCCACCATCCCCTCGACCCCCAGCCCTCCCCTGCCACCATCCCCTCGACCCCCAGCCCTCCCCTGCCACAATCCCCTCGACCCCCAGCCCTCCCCTGCCACCATCCCCTCGACCCCCAGCCCTCCCCTGCCACCATCCCCTCGACCCCCAGCCCTCCCCTGCCACCATCCCCTCGACCCCCAGCCCTCCCCTGCCACCATCCCCTCGACCCCCAGCCCTCCCCTGCCACCATCCCCTCGACCCCCAGCCCTCCCCTGCCACCATCCCCTCGACCCCCAGCCCTCCCCTGCCACCATCCCCTCGACCCCCAGCCCTCCACTGCCACCATCCCCTCGACCCCCAGCCCTCCCCTGCCACCATCCCCTCGACCCCCAGCCCTCCCCTGCCACCATCCCCTCGACCCCCAGCCCTCCCCTGCCACCATCCCCTCGACCCCCAGCCCTCCCCTGCCACCATCCCCTCGACCCCCAGCCCTCCCCTGCCACCATCCCCTCGACCCCCAGCCCTCCCCTGCCACCATCCCCTCGACCCCCAGCCCTCCCCTGCCACCATCCCCTCGACCCCCAGCCTCCTCACCTGGCTGAGCTGGGTCTCCGAGTTGACATAGATCTCACACACCTCGCAGTGGAAGTTCTTGCTGGGCACCCCTACGCTGCCCTTGGTGCCCAGGCGCTTGCTCTTGCAGGCCGAGCGCCCCCCAGCCCCCGCCACCTTCCCCCGGCGCCGCGGCTGGACGCTCTGGCCCTCCAGCATCTGCTTGTGCTTCGTACCTGGAGGAGTGGATTGGGAGGAAGAGAATGTCAGATACACTCTGGAGCAGGTACAGTATATATATATATTTTTGTCATTGGGGCAGAGAGAGCAAATTTTATAGCTAATTTCCTGCTATTCTACACATTTTCTGTAAAAAAATAATATTCTCAGTTTTAAAGCTAATAGCCTGTAATAAAAATAAATAAATCATGCCTTATGACGTGTTCCTATGCTATCTGAGGGGGCTGCAGGGTGTGCTACGCCAGAGACTGTCGTGTTCGTACCACTGTTGTGTGCCTCCAGCTGGGATGTAGAGTTGACCGTGACCTTGCACACGGGACAGTGGAGGTGTGGCTTGATCCTCTTGGGGTCCTTGACCTCCTCACCCCCCTCTGTTCTGGAGGTGTCCGGCTGGCTGCCTGACTCCAGGGCTGTTCCAGGGGCCTCAGGGCCCTGCTCGTGGCCACTGGTATCTGAGGCTCCGCTCTCTGAGGCCTGTGAAGAGGGGGACACCTCTCCCTGGGGCCCGGGGGACAGGGTGGCCAGCTCCATGGAGGACACCTCAGATACAGGAGTCAGCATCACAGAGCTGCTGCTGCCAGGACTCTCGCCCAGCTTCACAGCCTCACAATTCACCCCTCGCTCCAGGTCAGCAGGCAGCAGATCTGGGGAGGGGAAGGAGAGGAGGCAGTGGTCAGTCACTGAACATTACACTGGGTGGTAAGGGAAGAGTGAAGAGCTCAGTGCCTGAACAAAGCCAACGAGGTCTACAGTTGATCACTGCAGTATGACGTTCAGTGACCCATAGGCCACTTCACTTAAAACCTCTCTAGGGTATGTGGCACGCTACCGTCCCACCTGGCCAACATCCAGTGAAATTGCAGAGCGCCAAATTCAAAAACAGAACATCGGCTTAAAGATGAACTTCTTGTTAATCCAACCGTTGTGTCAGGTTTCAAAAAGGCTTTACGGTGAAAGCATACCATGCGATTATCTGAGGATAGCGCCCAGCTCACAAAACATTACAAACAGTTACCAGCCAAGTAGAGGAGTAACAAAAGTCAGAAATAGCGATAAAATTAATCACTTACCTTTGATGATCTTCATATGGTTGCACTCAAAAGACTCCCAGTTACACAATACATGTTCGTTTTGTTCGAAAAAGTCCCTCTTTATATCCAAAAACCTCTGTTTTGTTGGCACGTTTTGTTCAGTAATCCATTGGCTCAAAGGCAGTCACAACATGCAGACGGAAAATCCAAAAAGTATCAGTAAAGTTCATAGAAACATGTCAAACGATGTTTATAATCAATCCTCAGGTTGTTTTTAGTCATAATAATCAATAATATTTCAACCGGACAATAGCTTCGTCAATATAAAAGAAAAACAAGAAAGGTGCGCTCTTGGTCGCACGCAGAAAACAGCTCTGGGACTTCCCAGGGTCCACTCACTCAGAGTGGTCTTACTCCCTCATTTTTCAGAATACAAGCCTGAAACAATTTCTAAAGACTGTTGACATCTAGTGGAAGCCATAGGAAGTGCAATCTGAGTCCTAAGTCATTGGATACTGTATAGGCAGTCAATGGAAAACTACAAACATTTAAAAAATCCCACTTCCGGGATGGATTTTTCTCAGGTTTTTGCCTGCCATATCAGTTCTGTTATACTCACAGACATTATTGTAACAGTTTTGGAAACTTTAGAGTGTTTTCTATCCAAATCTACCAATTATATGCATATCCTAGCTTCTGGGCACGAGTAACAGACAGTTTACTTTGGACACGCTTTTCATCCGGATGTCAAAATACTGCCCCCTACCCCAGAGAGGTTTAAACATACCACTGTATTCTCTCACAGGAAACATTATGTTCAGAGACAGAGCTGTGTTAATCTAGTCTGTCCCTTTGGGTTAAAATCAAATGCTGATAGTATAGCTGAAATGCTAACACATGAAATGCATTGGTAAATGCTCATTCCAATGTACTGCCTTCAAACGCTTCATATTTGAGAATGTGTTTATAGATTATGGAAACAGATTGTAAAAGCAGCATTGCAAGCAATACATTTGTGAGTGAAAAGGGACATCAAATAATGGTTGTTCTCATTTGAGGCTAACGTGGAGAATTTGCTCCTTTCTATTTAGTCATTTATCTACAAATGACCGTGAAGCGTTTGAACATTGGAATGAGCATTTACCAATGCATTTCATGTGTTAGCTTTGTGGCATTTCAGCTATACTATCAGCCTTTGTTATTAACCCCGAGGGACAGACTAGACTAACACAGGGTAGATTCAATCTCTCCGTCTCTCTCTCGCTATCTCGCTCTTCAAATAGCAACTGAAGGTCCTAAGGCTCAGTCAATATAAACAAATGCATCGACTGCACACACACACACACACACACACACACACACACACACACACACACACACACACACACACACACACACACACACACACACACACACACACACACACACACACACACACACACACACAATGACGACATTTTGTGACGTTTTGGACTCCGGTGAGGGGTTTTTCGGCTGTTCAGGCACAGAATTTTTTTTCTGGAGGCAAGCTGAAGTTCGTAGCCGGAATCTACACACCTTCATCTGTGATTGTTTAACAGTAGGTATTCTTTAATAAAGTCTTTGTTGTCATTCAAAGAGAAATGACTCGTTTTCATGCAAATTTTTCAATTTAAAAATACTGCACCAAACATCTTAGTTAGATGTAAAATTCCGCGACTAAGACCTCTTCGGCAAAAACTTCAAAATGAATGACATATTTCTTGAGATATCTTTGATTAATTCGGACTATTTTGAGGAAATGTATACTGGCTACGGCATCTCAAAATGGAAAAACAGTACTATTGCCGTTATTTCTCATTTTTAAAGAGAAGGCCTTTTAAGAGAGTATGAGAGCACACTCGTTCAGTTCGGCTAGCTAGTTTGGATAGGCGCCAGCCGAACTGAAGCACACTCTCAAACACCCTCCACAATCCTACTGGCCCCATTGATTTTTTCTTCCAAGTCCCAGAGTAAATTCATCATGGAGATAAGGGCTCTTCCTTATCGTTCTCCTTCCGGAGGAGAAGGAACCCTATAAGGCTGAGATTAGACAATCCTTCCTCTCTGTAATGTAATGCGAGACTGAACCCTGGGAGATTCAGGTCCCCCCTCCAGCAGGGGATTGGTATGATCCTGGGCTTATGTGAAAGACAAGGATTGGGCCACCTGAGAAGACTCTGGGGGGGAGGGATAGTGATCAATGGATTTAGCAGGAGGCCCAGAGAGGAGGACAGAGGCTTGTGGGAATTAGTCGCTCCTCAGATGCCAGACGCCTTAAACTCATGAAGAGTTTTATTCTGAGCAGGAATGTTTAAGGTATCATACCGCTGTTCACTTACAGTGCCTTCAGAAAGTATTCACACCCCTTAACTTTTTCCACATTTTGTTGTGTTACAGCCTGAATTTAAAATGGATTACATTTAGATTGTGTCACAATAACCCATACTTTCTCAGTTGAATTGTGCTTTGCGAAATGTTTACAAATGTATTAAAAATGAAAAGTAAAAATGTCTTGAGTCAATAGGTATTCAATCCCTTTGTTATGGCAAGTCTAAATAAGCTCATGAGTAAAAATGTGCTTAACAAGTCACATAATAAGTTGCATGGATTCACTCTGTGTGCAATAATAGTGTTTAACATGATTTTTTAATGACTACCTCATCTCTGTACCCCACAATTATCTGTAAGGTCCCTTTCCAATGCCTCGCAAAGAAGGGCACCTACTGGTAGATGGGTACAAAAAAGCAAACATTGAATATCCCTTTGAGCATTGTGACATTATTAATTACACTTTGGATGATGTATCAATACACCCAGTCACTACAAAAATACAGGCATCCTTCCTAACTCAGTTGCCGGAGAGGAAGGAAACCGCTCAGATTTCACCATGAATCCAATGGTGACATTAAAACAGTTACAGAGTTTAATGACTGTGATAGGAGAAAACTGAGGATGGATCAACAAAATTGTAGTTACTCCACAATACTAAATGACAAAGTGAAAAGAAGGAAGCCTGTACAGAATAAAAATATTCCAAAACATGCATCCTGTTTGCAATAAGGCACTAAAGTAAAACTGAAAAACATGTGGCAAAGAAATTAACTTTATGTCCTGAATACAAAGCGTTGTCCCGTTGTCCGTGAGAGATTTACATGGTTATCAAAACGCCACGACAAGGTAAGCCTACACGAAACACAGCCCTTATTTTAAGTGTTTCTAAAATTCCCTATGGGAAAATGAATGGTGGGAAAACGATTGGAACCATTTCCCTGTTTGACCACTAGGTTTTATAGACACCTCCACTGTGGGGCTCTATAAATACTTTCTGAATGCACTGTATACGGACTAACTCTGGAGGAACTTCTGGTAAGTTCTTCCCACATTGGTGCACATTATACAGATAGATGTAAAACATGATACAGCTTGACTTTGAAACATCCAATAACTCAAAATCAAATAGTACCCTTACTTCCTAGACCTCAAATGTCTTAAAAAGAAAAACAACCATGGCAGTGATGTTGCAGAGTAGCACGACACAGATGCATCTTTGGGTAAGCACAAGGATTCCCTTTGGGCAACACCCTTTGTCAATCAGTGTCCTCCTCACTCATTCCAAACGTTCCCTGACTGACTGAAGTGACTGTCACCCCAACCCTGGCTGCCAGCTCTAAGGCCAGTGTATTGGCAGTGAAGAGCCCCACACTGTCTGAGGAGCGGAGGGCTAAAAATCCCTCTCCTGCAAAGAATCGATGTTCAGATCGATGTCTGGTTGCGAGTCACTCGCTTATTTGACCATGGAAAGGCAGAACAGTCCAATTAAATCAGTGTGTAGGGCTTAGACTGTAAACAGTGCAGTATCTGAATACCGTATCTGTAAACTGTAGCGTCAGAGGGTATTGACTACATGACAGAGCTGACTGTTGTCATAGAGCTAGTAGCTATATTAATATTCTGATTAGAAGACTGTTAAAACAAGCTCACTCACTAGCGGAGCAGTGGTGAGACCTCATCACCATGTTCATTAAACCAGCAGTGTGGAAGCCACACACACACACACACACACACACACACACACACACACACACACACACACACACACACACACACACACACACACACACACACACACACACACACACACACACACACACACACACACACACACACACACACACACACACACACAAGCTTGTCTAGAATCACTAGTCCGTGACACTCTTAAAGAAAATGGACAACTTCCTCAAGGGAAATCCACGCTATATTTCATCATTACAGAGACGTCTGAGTCCTGTTCCCCTTGGAGACAGCTTCAACAAAAGAGTCAATCAAACGCTGAGGTGATTGATGGTTGTCATTGACGATGCCGGGCCCAGTGTCTCTAGGCACCAGTATGCCAATCTCTCTCTCTCTCTCTCGCTCTCTCTCTCTTTTTCAAATGGAAAATCATTCAACAAAATAATAATCATAATTTATATCAGTCTAATCGAGGTGTAGATTACATGACACATGCCAGTGTTCTAACTTGTAACACAGCTGCATGGGATTTCTACTAATGCGACTCAGTGCATCCAATGGCAATGTCTGTAAAGTCGGCTAGTGTGGATATGATGGAATCTATCCCTTGATTGGTTCTCAATGGGTGACATGGGCATTTTGGTCCGATTGGCACCTGCCATGCTGAGTTAGATGACAGACAGAGATAATTTCAGTGTTAATTTTGAGTGTTCCCCAATTACAGTTTGGCATTGTCGAGCTCACCGCCACTGGCTCGCTTGGCTGCATTTCAATTTCACATCGGGCCAAACACACAATGTGGCTTATTAAAGAGCGTACCTCATTGCAAAATTGACTCAGAACTGTAAAATGATTTACAACATAAAAAAAACAGGCACAGCTTATCTACTTTCTCTTTCCACCGCCTCTCTTGTTCCCCCTCTCCTCTACCCCATCTCTCTCTCTACCTTTCATTCATTTCATCTTATCTCTCGTTTTCTACTCTTTTCGTCCTCGCCGCTGCAACCCTCTTTCAGACCTTTCTCTACGACGACAGAATATTTATATTAGATTTGATGAGTGAGAGCGTTATCTCGGTCCCAGTCCTTTGTCCAGTTTCTCCTCTCAGAGAAAGAGAGAGAGAGAGAGAGAGAGAGAGAGAGAGAGAAGAGAGAGAGAGAGAAGAGAGAGAGAGAGAGAGAGAGAGAGAGTCAGTCAGTGAGCGCTGGTGGAAAGTAAAGTGTAGACTCTCTCCCAACCCCCACCTCACTTCACCCTGATACCTTCCTATCTCTCCTCACTAATATTCCCTCTAACATCAGAAAGAAACTAGTTTGAAATTCAGGTCTTAACAGTAATATTTTTCAGGCCAGAGTGGTGGAGGGATAGATAGGAGGGAGGGAGGGATGAAGGAGGGATATACAGGATAGAGGAGGAAACTAGTCTAGCAGACAGATCCTCGAGTCCCATCGCTACAGATGGATTAACAGGGCTTCTGAATCTAAATGGGATCAATCATGTAATGTAATGGAGTAATGGATGCTCTCTACTGACTTCATCAAAAGAGCACGGCTACATTTACATGTATTGGTCCCAGACTCAGGAGATACATCCATAGTCTAGTCAGGTCCATTGTGGGGGATTTCTCTCATGTCACAAACAGTACGCCTACGTCCTAAATAGCACCCTATTCCCTATGTGGTGTGCTACTTTTGACCAGTCAAAAATAGTGCACTACATAGAGAATAGGGTGCCGTTTGGGACACAGATTATATAAGTGTGCTGCAGTCAGATCATTCCTTGACTTCACAGAACTCTTTAGGAACTCCTGTACAGGGACCAGGCGTTTCTCTACAAGCAGGGCAAACAGAGGGGAAGGGTGCAGGGAGAGTAAATTGAGAACGTTGGGGGTAAGCAAACAATCCCCCAGGCTCAGAGCCACCATCCACCACCACCACGGGGGACAGATTGGATATAAGGCCCAGCTGGGAGGGGCCTGGGGACCACGGGGGTTACGATTGGATGTTTGGGGGTACCGCCGTTCTATCCTCTCATACCCATGTTCCTGATCATGGTGTATGTGTGGGACAGGCCCTCCTGTTGTTAGACTTTAAACAGCAGACATTAAATAACACAGTAGAGAGGAGGGAGGGAGGGTGGGGGAGAGAGAGGGGGGGAGACAGGGTAGCATCAAGAAATAATAATGACAAAGTACCGGAAGAGATGAGAGAGGGATGGAGGGAAAGGGATGAGATGAAGGGAGAGGGATGGAGGAGGAGGAAGATGGGAGGACCGGAGAGAAATGGGGAGAGAGAAGACGGATGAAAGGAAGAAAGAGGGATTGAAAGGGGTGGAAAGTGATGGAAAGAGAGTAGATGGATAAGAGGTAGGATGGAGAAGAGTAAAGGGGGAAAGAGAGGGATGAGGGAAGATAAGTGAGCAAAGGGGAAAAGCAGAAAACATCAACAGAAAAAGGAGAGAAAAATTGAAAGAAAGATCATCTACACAGAGTGAATATAGATAGGTTTCTGTTGTTCCCTTTTCTCCCTCTCACTATCAGTTAACTTACTCGTTGCCTCCATCGGGCCTGTGTCCATGAGTGCGGGGAGGGTCTCAGTGGGAAGTGTAACAGTCGCAGCAGTCTTAGCCCTCTCTCTGTCCCGCTCTCGGTCTCGTTCCCGGTCTCTCTCCCTGCCTGTGGACGTGGCTTCCCCAAGTCGACGCTGACGGTTCTTCTGGGCCTCCATGGCTTTCAGCTTCCGGGCATGTTTATGCCCCTTATAGTGCGCTTCTGCCTGGTTCTGGAAGGGACCCCACAGAGAGCAGAAACACCACAGGAAGGTTAGCAGTAGCACTTATCCATAAATTGCTGTAAGACATGCACATTTAAAACACTCAAATATACAGTACCTCTGCAAAAATAGAGATGACATTTTCATCTTTACACACACACAAGACCTGGGTTCAAATACTATTTAGGACATTTCAGTTACTTTCAAAGACACTTGGAAGTGAATATTTAGATATTTTTTATTTGAAAAGACAAGTAGTTGAAAATTGGAATGTATTTGGAAATACCCTTGGAAAGTATTTGAAAATACTCCAATACACTGACTCAAATACACTCCCATGCATTTAACCCAGGCATTTGTAATAGGCTATTTATAGAACATTATTTGAAAATACTTTTAAATAGAAGTAGTTGATTCGGGCCACATTATTTGAAAATATTCAAATACGCAGAAAACAATTATTTAAATAACAAATATTCAAATACGTATTTGAACCCAGGTCTGACACATGTACACACACACACACACACACACACACACACACACACACACACACACACACACACACACACACACACACACACACACACACACACACACACACACACACACACACACACACACACACACACACACACACACACACACACACTGCTGCCTGTGTGAAGGAGAGAGTCTGTTCCTACCTGATAAGAGCACTGGCACAGTGGGAGGCCAGAGGTATAATTGCATGTGGAATGTGCAAAAAGAGACAGGATTCTATCTCTAAATCAGAATACTAAATAGGCACGCTGAGACAGACACTGCAAACAGCACGCACGCACACACCACACTAACACAACATACCAAGCATACTGTACACACGTGCACATTTTGTCACATTCTCAGACACACTCAAAACACACACATACATTCTCCAAAAAGGACATACACACCCCGCAGCACATTTTACCTTCACATTTGAATAATTCTCATGACCCAGCTCAGTCCATGGGCAAATCCCCCGTTATCAGAGCAAATAGAAATAGCAGATGAATCGATGAAGAGATCTCTCATTAAAATGTAAACAGATTAAGCTGAGACCTGTATTGGACTAATATCAATTCAGTCTTGTTGGAGTGATGGATGACTACAAAGAAGGATAAATGAATAACAAGCATTACATGCCCCCACAAACACATACATATCCCCCACAGACAGTGACACATGCGCTCTCTCTCTCTCTCTCTCTCTAACACACAAACAGAACCTCACCATACATGACATTATGTTTGTTTTGACAAACTGCATTAGGACTGGGTGGAGTGGTGTCAGTAGTCCAAGCTGTCATCTAGACTAATGTTAATTACTGTAAGAATACAGTTCAGTACCATTTTCACAAGTATGTGGTGAATTTAAAACTCTCAGTACAAAACTCCCAACCTGGTAACACTTGTAACACATCCAGTCTTACATTCAAAACCTTTCATTGTGCATTCATTTTGTTTGGAGACATCTTTCACCACACAACCTTTGATCCAAAATAGAAGTTTACTGTGAAATATATTGAGTACATTAGTTTAATCACCAAAACACAACATAATGATATCTTCTCAATTTAGTTATTTTAACAACCCGTTAGCAATAGATAAAAATGCTATTTGAATGTAGTTACACTGTTTTCACATTAGGCAATACACTTGCACTACTGATTAAAATTGACTGAACATCAAATTTCCATCATTTCTATCCCATGTGTGATCAAAGGTGTGATCATTAAAGACATATTTCACAATGTAACAAATTAAATAAACGTCAGAAACATCATGTTTAGCAGGCACTAGTTTGCATGAAGACTGTCTTGAGCATTTGGCCATAGGTTCTCATCGAAATCGTAGTAAATATCCTTATTATTCACACACCTGGTGAAAAACCTTTCGGTATGGCGAATCGAAGCCTGGTCTGGATTGATGTTATTGCATGCCTCTTCGATGCCCTGAAGGAGGGTGGTACACTTAGGCAGATGGCAATCATACATTTCCACCTGTATTGTAATCGTGTATTGTACTTTACAGTAATGCATTTTTTACATGTATTGTAGTGTTCCTGGACATGGCTCAGTTCGTAAGAGCATGGCACTAGCAACACCAGAGTTGTGGGTTCGATTCCCACTGGAGTGTTACAGAACTGTGTCAGCCAGTGTCAAGAAGACCCGAGCAACTTCATTCTGGGGATGCATTTCGTTCTTGTTTTGGACTTTGCGGATGATTTGTGTATTGGTATTGTATTGCTATTGTATTACTGCACTGTAGGAGCTAGAAACACAAGCATTTCACTTCACCTGCTGTAACATCTGCTTATATGTGCACGCGACCAATAAACTTTGATTTGATTTCTTTACAAACAGTATTTCTCTTGATCTTGTCAATACTGGATCAGATTTCTTTTTTAAACTTATTGTGATGTGAAATCATTAGTCATCATCATAGCAGTACATTTGAGTATATATCATACTATTTATGTTTCTACTTTAGAGACATACATTTTTATTATCTATTGTAGTTCTCTAAATCTGTAGCAGACAAGCGGATTAAGTAATAGTAAAATATATTTTTACAAAAGAGAAGAGAATCATATCAAAAGTAATGTGAGCATTGCATTGTGAAATGACTTTATATGTGGGTGTATTGAAATGTGAAACATGTATTTCTAGATGAAACATTAAGTTTGGCGAAAAAGTGACTGTATGATTTTGTGTGTTGTACTTTTTGATGAACTTTTGTACTAAGAGTTATGAAAATTGCACCAAAGCGATAAAAAAAAAAAAGTATAATATTTTTGCTCCTGGGTGCTGATTGGCTGAAACCATGGTGACTGTGAAATATCAAGGCTACTGCACAAACAGCAAGACAAATAGTGAGCTCAGAATTGATCAAGTAAATGCATTCCTCACTCTTGCTGTTCTGCTCTGTCGTGAACTCATAATGATGAACTCACAGCCGTCTCTCAATCCAGCTCCTCTTTAGAATTCGAAGAATTTCCTATCTCGCAATATAAATGCAAATAAGTCATAAAATAACCCAAGCCGCAAATAGTCCTGAAATGAATTGTGGGGAAGAAATTAGAATGAAGAGAAAGAGTGGGTTCTACTTTGATGGGCAAGCCAATGAAGGAATCCTAAGTGTTAGAGAGAAGCGTGGAAGTGACTCACCCTGTTCAATTAAGCTTCTCTCACACAATGAGACCTTCTCATTAGAATGAATACAACACACTGATGCTCCTTTTGGGTTTTGTATCTTCTCTCAACTGCCTCAGCCTCCATAATAACCTTAATAGCCATGCTACCAGACAGACAGACAGACAGACAGACAGACAGACAGACAGACAGACAGACAGACAGACAGACAGACAGACAGACAGACAGACAGACAGACAGACAGACAGACAGACAGACAGACAGACAGACAGACAGACAGACAGACAAACAGACAGACAGACAGACAGACAGACAGACAGACAGACAGACACAGACACGTCTCATATGACAACAAAGCAATGTGGGTCAAAGTAAAAACCAAGGCAGATCAGATCCATCAGAACCATGGTCTATGGCTATATGCAGTTAAATGTGTCCACTGTGTACAGTAATAACAAACCAAATGATGTACCTACTGTTCTGTGTCGGGAGCTCTGGCTATAAATAAACCAACAGCAGCCATCAACACTTCTTTAAACACTACATGGACTATAATATTTCACCATGTCGTCTGACTGATCGGCCGTGAAAATGCTTATGAGATTATTGTGCTGTGACAAATCAGCTCTGCTCTCTTTCAGCCCCCGTTACGTTCTCCGTTCTCCAGTCCAACTCCGAGCCATACAGGACGAGACACACAGAGAGACAGGGAGACACAGGGAGTGTGAAATGAACATTAGCATGAGCACTTAGCTTTTTAAAGGCACTGACTGTCACGTCACACCACCAGACATGAATGCAGGCTTTGAGACTCCTTCTGTAATGAAAAGCGCTATAGAAGTTGAATACATTTCTTATTACACGTTCTCTAAATAAGGCTTCTGTCTCGATCACTATCTGACTATTCAATGTGCTACATCGAATGTACGTTCACAACGAATATTCTTTATATTTCAAATAAACATTACAGAACGTGGAGCTAATGTACAATATCTAATAATAGATAGTATACAATATACCGCAAATAAATACTTATATAGAGATCTCCTCATTTTCCATTTGAAGTTTATTTACAGCATGACTGAGGAAGTTATCCTCCTCCCTATAATGGGCTGTTTAAAGCTCAGTGCCCCCCTCCCTCCTCAGACCCCCAGACCTGACACCTCTCTCCAACTGTAGCTGGCGCTGTGCGGAGGGAGGGTGGGAATGGGATTTGCTCTACCGTGTGAAGCCTGGAGAGAACGCCTGCCACTGTCTACTCTGCTTTCCTTTCCCCCTCAGCCTCTTCTGTGTCTCTGCTCCTCTTTGAAGATCAAGTCTCAAGAGGATGTGTGTGTGTGTGTGTGTGAAACAGTATTTGTGTGTTCCTCTGTGCGTATGCGTAAGTGAGAGAGCGAGAGAGAGGGACAGGGAGAAAGAGTTTTTTAAAATTTTAAAATCAGCCTTTGCCCAACTCTTAGGTGCTTGTGTGTTCAAGACATTCCATTTCATTGGTTGTTTGTTTATGTGACTGTGTGTATGTGACTGTGACTGTGACTGTGTGCGTGTGTGTGTGTGTGTGTGTTTGAGGTGGCAGGAATGGGAGAAATCAAAAGAGCAGTTGAGAATGTTGGCTCCTGCCTGGGCTCGTGATTGTTTCTGCTCTTTGCTGATAAACGGAAGCTTTCCCTGCTGTCTAATCCCTCGCACCAATACAACCTACCGCAGTACACCAACACATGCACACACACACCACTTCCGATATCCAGGAATACAGAAAAGCAAATGAATACCTTCCGATTGAATAATAAGAACATTTTACACAGAGGAACACACATGCATGAGCATTTGGATGCACACACACAAACACACGCACGCACGCTCAGAGCCCGACTGGAAACCCTATCAGCCGCCACAGACAAGCTGCTGTGAGTCAGTGAGGATGATAAGAGCTCAGGTCATTTGGAACGGCTTTTTTTTCTTAAAACATTAAAGAAGATAGAAGGAAGGAACAAATACATTTTAATTTATTCTAACTGTCAAATCTACCAACTAAAGTCTGCAACTCACTTTCCTTCTCTCTTAATCACTCTCTCCCTCTCGCAGTCATGCAGACACACACACACACACACACACACACACACACACACACACACACACACACACACACACACACACACACACACACACACACACACACACACACACACACACACACACACACACACACACACACACACACACACACAGCATTCTCTTACCGGTGAGTTGAAGCGCAGGTGACAGATGTTACAGGAGATGATCTGTTTCTTCTTGAGTGGCTGAGGGACGCCAAACGTGTGGTTGATCACCGCCTTCTGCACCGGGTCCATCTGCAGGACAGACAGGAGACCAGGGGTTAAATCTATCAGTCCATCCGTGACCTCTGACCCCTGATACCCCTATAAATCCACTGGGTTTGACCACAACAAAACTGCATGGAGAATTGGAGACACAGCTAACGTCAGCCTGAGGATGCAATGGCATGCGAGCTCTGATCCAGGGCAGTATAGTGAGAAGTAGCTCGAGAATGGTACTTTGACCAGACAATATAGACGACAGGTCACATGACTTTTACTGTCTATGTGCCTAAAGCCTCCAGACATTCCTGAGAGAGGGAAGATATTCTCTCCCCATCACAGCTTATAGGGGCTGTGAGGCCAGAGCCAGGGTGACTGCTCTGGGTTTGATTAGAATGGCTGGATTGCATAACGACAGCTGATTTCAGTGTGGCACCCATCAGCACGGTATCAAATATAACAATCACCCTGGATCCTTCCCCAGCCTGGCGTCTGGCTCGCCCCGCGCTGCCCTCTCCTCAGAGACAGAGAGGGAGGTGGGGGGGTGGCTGTCCCCGCTGTGGAGGGCTGGGTTGGAACAATGTACTGGGCAAGCCATGTTACACTCAGTGTAACCAGATAGACGTCTTCCCTGGCATCACTTCACAACAGTGGCTGTGTGTGTGGATGGCACTGGCTATTGTCTGATACACAACACTAAACAATGGCTGCCCCTCAATACACACACAGGCATGAACACACACACACACACACACACACACACACACACACACACACACACACACACACACACACACACACACACACACACACACACACACACACACACACACACACACACACACACACACACACACACACACACACACTCAAAGAAAACAGCTCTGTTTCTGTGTTGACTCTAAATGATCTGTTTTCAAAGGCCAGGTGTGGTGGGGTGTGGAATCGAAACAACCTTAAACACACCGGTCTTACAACCCTCATCCTGTGCAACACTGCTTGCCTGCTGTTCCCTCAAGGGTAACCCTACGCCCCTCTATTCCGGCTCCTTAAACAACGCGGTGCAGTGCTGCTACCTCGGGGAGTAACTAACCTTTCCCTTCCGAAGCCAAACCTGTGTCATGGAAACAGAGCTCCTCTACACTGTGCCCTCTGGCCACCTTCACAGGGTACGCCGCACACAACTATTTGTTTTAGGGAGCTGAGAGAATGTGGCCATTGTTCGCCCGCAGCCATCCTGAACATGCCGGTATAAATGCACCTATTGTCCGGCCCACTTCCTCTCTCCCCCCTCCCCTCTGCAGACAGGAGCTATCTCACGGCGGGCCGCAGCTGAAACGATGATTGAGGTGCAGGGGGGGGGGGGGGGGTGCAGGGGGAGACTGGGGTCTATTTAGCTCGTGAGACAGGTGCATTCATCTTTCCCCTGCACACACCCCGAACAACGTGTGCCTCTGCCTCCCCGGGCCCCAGAGAACTGGAATGTCACCATTGAGACTGGGGCTGGAGTCCCAAATTAGACTCTATTCCCTATGTAGTGCACTACTTTTGACCAGGGCCGGTAGTGCACTAAACTGGGAATAGGGTGCCATTTAGGACACAGCCCAGGAAAGAGGAAAGGTGAGACTGGAAGAGGGGGAAGGGTCCTAGTGATTAATGCCATAGCTGTATTGGTCTGCTGTGTGTTATATTAGCTAGGTCACATAGCCGCTATAGGCTAATTATTCTGTGCCAGAAGTCTCAGGTGGGCGTTATTTGCTGTTATTAACTCTTGAAGGCTGGTTTAATTCTAGGGAGTTGGTGGCAAGCGAAAGGCTACGTAGCACATCTGCTAGCTGTATGCTAGAGAAGTAGTGGTTCACAGATGACTTCATAGTGTGGTGATACTGTCGTTTTCTGGCGGTGTGTTTTTTTCTGTGCTGGAAGGCAGGTTGTATGAATAATGCAGCTGTTACTACTACTAATACTGCTGCTCTGACTGGTTGGCTAGTTTACTCCCTGGCTTTGTGATTGGCTAGGCAGGGTTTCTCACCGGGCTTCCTGGGTGACCGGTGGCTGTGGGTGGTGGTCTGCCGGTGATCACACACAGAGGGAGCCTTTCACTTGGAAAGTCTGTACCCCTCCATCCGATACAAGACACGTGCACGCTCCCAGATGACCATCCAATAAAGGACACGTGAACGCTCCCAGATGACCATCTGATGCAGGACACGCGCACGCACCCAGATGACCATCCGATACAGGACACGTGCACGCTCCCAGACAACCATCTGATACAGGACACGCGCACGCTCCCAGACATCCATCCGACACAGGACACGTGCACGCTCCCAGACGACCATCCGATACAGGACACGTGCACGCTCCCAGACCACCATCCGATACAGGACACGTGCCCCCTCCCAGACAACCATCCGATACAGGACACGTGCACGCTCCCAGACCACCATCCGATACAGGACACGTGCCCCCTCCCAGACAACCATCTGATACAGGACACGCGCACGCTCCCAGACATCCATCCGACACAGGACACGTGCCCCCTCCCAGACGACCATCCGATACAGGACACGTGCACGCTCCCAGACCACCATCCGATACAGGACACACTCCCAGATGACCATCCGATACAGGACACGTGCACGCTCCCAGACCACCATCTGATACAGGACACGTGCACACTCCCAGACGACCATCTGATACAGGACACGTGCACACTCCCAGATGACCATCTGATACAGGACACGTGCACACTCCCAGACGACCATCTGATACAGGACACGTGCACACTCCCAGACGACCATCAGATGCAGGACACGTGCACGCTCTTAGACCCTCCACTTCTCCCCATGCTCCTCATCCTTCCACTGTGTGAATCAGACACACAGATCTCTGTGGCTCACCTCTCCCACAGTTTTCAGCTGTGCTAACATAATTGCAAAAGGGTTTTCTAATGATCAATTAGCCTTTTAAAATGATAAACTTGGATTAGCTAATACAACGTGCCATTGGAACACAGGAGTGATGACTGCTGATAATGGGCTTCTGTATGCAGTAGAATGGCCTGTACTGAAGAGCTCAGTGACTTTCAATGTGGCACCGTCATAGGACGCCACCTTTCCAACAAGTCAGTTTGTCATATTTCTGCCCTGCTAGAGCTGCCCCGGTCAACTGTAAGGGCTGGAGCAACAATGGCTCAGCCGCTAAGTGGAAACACTTACTACCGAGTTCCAAACTGCCACTGGAAGCAACATCAGCACAATAACTGTTAGTCGGGAGCTTCATGAAATGGGTTTCCATGGCCGAGCAGCCGCACACAAGACAAAGATCACCATGCCCAATACCAAGCGTCAGCTGGAACAGTGGAAATTCGTTCTCTGGAGTGATGAATCACACTTCATCAACTGGCAGTCTGACAGATGAATCTGAGTTTGGCAGCTGCCTGGAGAACGCTACCTGCCCCAATGCATAGTGCCAACTGTAAAATTTGGTGGAGGAGGAATAATGGTCTGGGGCTATTTTTCATGGTTTGGGCTAGGCCCCTTAGTTCCAGTAAAGGGAAATCTTAACGATACAGCATACAATGACATTCTAAATGATTTCCTGCTTCCAAAGTTGTGGCAACAGTTTGGGTAAGGCCCTTTCCTGTTTCATGACAATGCCCCCGGGCACAAATCGAGGTCCATACAGAAATGGTTTGTAGAGATCGGTGTGGAAGAACTTGACTGGCCTGCACAGAGCCCTGACCTCAACCCCATCAAACACCTTTGAGATTAATTGGAACGTCGATTGCGAGCCAGGCCTAATCGCCCAACATCGGTGCCCAACCTCACTATTGCTCTTGTGGCTGAATGGAAGCAAGTCCCCACAGAAATGTTAAAAAATCTTGTGGAAAACCTTCTCAGAAGAGTGGAGGCTGTTGTAGCAGCAAAGGGAGGACCAATTCCATATTATTGCCCATGATTTTGGAATGAGATGTTTGACAAGCAGATGTCCACATACTCTTGGTCATGTAGTGAACGCACGCACACAGTCTGTAAGAGAAGGATCAAAGACTCACAATTTCTTAATTCTAGACACAGAAGCATCTGAAGAAATGTAACCAGCAGACTGCAGGTGTGTAAAGCTGTGTGGCTTATAGGTCTGTTTGAAAACAAAAGATATGTGGGCTTGTCTCTGGGATGCTGGTATTAAATCTTCTACGATGCTGAGGGGGAAAACACTCTAGGAATAACAATTATACCTCAAAGCCCAGGAGAAATGAAAAGTTCCAACTACTACAGACTGTAACAAGCGTTGGTGGGACCGGGAGACAAGTCTAGCACCGTAAGGGGCTGAGGGGTCAGCGGTCAATAAAGCGGTCATTAAAACAGTAGTATGGTTGTTGAATATCACATCATCAGAATCCCTGGATGCCCAGTCAGCAGCTCAGTGTGAGCTCACTCAACCCCTCCTCCCCTGTACGGCATTCTTTCTTTCTAACAGTTTATTTAACATTTTCAAAACACAGTCAACAACATATATACAAAACAGCGATGTCGAGGTCTTCCAAAAGTAGAACATGTGTCACGTTCGTCATAATGATAGGACCAAGGCGCAGCGTGCGTAGAGTTCCACATATTTTAATAAATTTAAACAAAACAATAAAGCACAAGCGAAACATGACGCTACTGGTGTGCACACAGGCAACTATCTGTAGACAAGATCCCACGAAGCACAATGAGGAAATGGCTGCCTAAATATGATCCCCAATCAGAGACAACGATAAACAGCTGTCTCTGATTGGGAAACATACCAGGCCAACATAAACCATTAATCACCTAGATGACCCACCCTAGTCACTATCACGCCCCAACCAACAGAGAATAAACAGCTCTCTATGGTCAGGGCGTGACAGAACCGCCCCCCAAAGTTGCGGACTCCGACCGCAAAACCTGACTCAATAGGGGAGGGTCTGGGTGTGCATCTACGATGGATGACACAGGGCGTTGGGGGCGGCTCCGGTGTGGGGCGAAGTACCCACTCCACTCGCAGATACGTCATCCTCCATGGCGGCTCTGGTGCGGGGATCGTCGCCGGAGGCTCCGGACCGTGGATCGTCGCCGGAGGAACCGGACCGTGGCAGGAGGCTCTGGACTGAGAACCCCTGCTGAAGGCTCCGGACTGAGAACCCCTGCTGAAGGCTCCGGACTGAGAACCCCTGCTGAAGGCTCCGGACCGCGGACCGTGTCAGGAGGCTCCGGACCGTCTCAGGAGGTTCCGGACCGCGGACCGTCTCAGGAGGTTCCGGACTGTGGACCGTCGTTGGAGATTCCTGACTGTGGACCGTCGTTGGAGATTCCTGACTGTCGACCGTCACCAGAAACTCTGGACTGGGAACTGTCGCCGGAAGCTCTGGACTGGGAACTGTCGCCGGAAGCTTGGTGCGTGGGGCCGGCACTGGTGGTACCGGGCTGATGACACGCACCTCAGGCCGAGTGCGGGGAGGAGGCACAGGACGTGCTGGACTGTGGACACGCACTCCAAGGAGAGTGCGAGGAGCAGGCACAGGATGCACCTGACTGGGAACACGCACTTGAGGGAGAGTGCGAGGAGCAGGCACAGGATGCACCTGACTGGGAACACGCACTTGAGGGAGAGTGCGAGGAGCAGGCACAGGATGCACCTGACTGGGAACACGCACTTGAGGGAGAGTGCGAGGAGCAGGCACAGGATGCACCTGACTGGGAACACGCACTTGAGGGAGAGTGCGAGGAGCAGGCACAGGATGCACCTGACTGGGAACACGCACTTGAGGGAGAGTGCGAGGAGCAGGCACAGGATGCACCTGACTGGGAACACGCACTTGAGGGAGAGTGCGAGGAGCAGGCACAGGATGCACCTGACTGGGAACACGCACTTGAGGGAGAGTGCGAGGAGCAGGCACAGGATGCACCTGACTGGGAACACGCACTTGAGGGAGAGTGCGAGGAGCAGGCACAGGATGCACCTGACTGGGAACACGCACTTGAGGGAGAGTGCGAGGAGCAGGCACAGGATGCACCTGACTGGGAACACGCACTTGAGGGAGAGTACGAGGAGCAGGCACAGGATGCACCTGACTGGGAACACGCACTTGAGGGAGAGTGCGAGGAGCAGGCACAGGACGTACCGGGCTGGGGAGACGTACTGGAGACCTGGTGCGTATAGCCGGCATCAATGGTACCGGAACTTTAACACACTTCACACGGCAAGTGCGAGGAGCAGGAACAGGACGTAGTGGGTTGTGAAGGCGCACTGGAGACCTGGTGTGTATAGCCGGCATCAACTGTTCCGGAACTTTAACACACTACTCAGGACGAGTACGGGGAGCTGACTCAGGTGGCACCAAACTGACAACACGTTCCTTTATTCCAAATCCGTGCATCCTCCACCAACTCAACAACTCTCCCATTTCTCTCTCCTCCAAATTCTCCTTCTCCCAGACTGGCTCTGGTTCACTCCTCGGCTCCGCCGACTGCTCCATGTGCCCCCCCCAAAATAATTATTGGGATTTCTGTGGCCTACCTCCCCGACTTCGTCGTTGTCCCTCCTTCGCTGCTTCCGCTTGCCTCCATGGCAGGCTCTTCTCTCCTGCTATTATGTCGTCCCAAGTCCATGATGTTCTCTCCCTAATCTCCTCTATCGACCAGGATGCCATTATCTCCCGGGCATGCTGCTTGGTCCGTTGTTGGTGGGATCTTCTGTTACGTTCGTCATAATGATCGGACCAAGGCGCAGCGTGCGTAGAGTTCCACATATTTTAATAAATTTAAACTCACCAAACAAAACAATAAAGCACAGGCACAAACGAAACATGACGCTACTGGTGTGCACACAGGTAACTACCTGTAGACAAGATCCCACAAAGCACAATGAGGAAATGGTTGCCTAAATATGATCCCCAATCAGAGACAACGATAAACAGCTGTCTCTGATTGGGAAACATACCAGGCCAACATAAACCATTAATCACCTAGATGACCCACCCTAGTCACTATCACGCCCCAACCAACAGTGAATAAACAGCGTTCTATGGTCAGGGCGTGACAACATGTTAGAATATGCAAATAAGAAAATTATGTAATTGTATTCTACTCAACTCATTACTAAATTTTTTACAGTTATTTTTCAATTATATTTGTTCGTATCATTTTTCCATGGTAGATAATCAAGCATATTTCAATTTCATACATTGTCTATATATCCCCTTCCCACCCCCTCCATACTCCCCTTCCCACCCTCTCAAATTATTATATGTGCTTATTTCTATTTGGAGTACATTTAATTTAGAGTACAGTTCAAATACATGAACTATATTTAAATTTGCAGATCTCTTCACAATTTCACTCTTACTTCTCTTCTCCTAAATCCCCCAAGAACCGATACTGTACTCTTCTGGTCACCTTGGTTCCCTACCTGTCTAGTGGGAGGAGCCTTTGACAATGTCCGCACAAAGGTGGGCGTGACTCTATAATACTAACAGATATATTGGAATTTAAGGTAATGGCATCAGGCACTTTGAGTAGCCAATTTTTTCAAACATCTTAAGCTCATGAAAATAACAGAATATTTTACAGACCAAAAGGTATTTTGAGTTCACACCAGCAGTGTGGTAGTTACGTAGATATGACTAGGTGATGTTGATGTGTCATGCCGTGCTGTGTGACTCACTGTGCTGAAGTTAGGGAAGAGGCTGAGGGGGGACGATCCATTGAGCCTGAAAGGCAGGAAGTGCTTGAGGTCAAGGTGGGGCTGCAGGGGCCGTCCCGGGACAGGCAGGGAGGCCAGGAGGGGGTTGCCCTGGGCAGAGGTGCCTGGATGGAACACAACAACACAACAGGGTTAGACAAACACTCAGAACAATCATGAGAGACGCTTTGATGTCTCTTTTCTGTCTCTTCTCACTACCAGTGAGTTTGGTAGGTAAGGCATGACATTTTTACATTTACATTTTAGTCATTTAGCAGACGCTCTTATCCAGAGCGACTTACAGTAGAGTGCATACATTTTTTTACATTTACATACTGAGACAAGGATATCCCTACCGGCCAAACCCTCCCTAACCCGGACGACGCTATGCCAATTGTGCGTCGCCCCACGGACCTCCCGGTTGCGGCCGGCTGCGACAGAGCCTGGGCGTGAACCCAGAGACTCTGGTGGCACAGCTAGCACTGCGATGCAGTGCCCTAGACCACTGCGCCACCCGGGAGGCTGGTGTGAGGTGTGGAAGGTGAGGTGTGAAGTGTGGGAGGTAAGGTGTGAGGTGTGGGAGGTGTGGGGTAAGGTGGGAGGTAAGGTGGGATGTGTGGAAGGTGGGAGGTAACGTGTGAGGTAAGGTGTGAGGTAAAGTGGGAGGTAAGTTGGGAGGTAGGTTGGGAGGTGTGAGGTAAGGTGTGAGTTGTGAGGTAAGGTGTGAAGTAAGGTGGGCGGTGTGAGGTGGGAGGTAAGGTGTGAAGTAAGGTGTGAGGTAAGGTGTGAGGTAAGGTGGGAGAAAAGTTGTGAGGTAAGCTGTGAGGTAAGGTGGGAGGTGTGCGGTAAGGTGTGAGATGGGAGGTAAGGTGTGAGGTATGGTGGATGTAAGCTGTGAGGTAAGGTGTGAGATGGGAGGTAAGGTGTGAGGTAAGGTGGGAGGTGGGGGTAAGGTGTGAGGTAAGGTGTGTGTGTGGGGGGGGGGGGGCTTTGACATTTGAGCAACCCCCCTTCACGACCCCCCTACATCCTATCACCCCACTGCCAGAGGTAATCCTTCAAGGACGTGCACCGGGCACTCACGTATACACACACACATATCATTTAATTACAGATTTATTGGCTGTGAGAGGGGAGTGCCTGGCCTGCACCGTACGAGCTGGGAAGATGATACCGGATATCAAATGGACCAGGGATGAAGAGATTTCTAATTTTCCGGCTGGCTGCGTTTCAGTGGGCCGGTGCTGAGCTGGGTACTTATCCCACCGCCAGGATCAATCATCAGTATCATCTCTGGGTCGCCAGACCTGTCCTGAGCATGCGCACTGCAACACACCGTTACAACACACACCGTGGATATGATAGGAGGATGAGGAGATATCAGGACACAATAACACACACCTTAGACAGAGAAGAGATTGACCTCGTAATAACACACACCTTAAAAAGAGAAGAGACTGACCTCGTAATAACACACACCTTAGAAAAAAAGGAAATTGATCCCATAACAACGGTCACCTCTGAAAGAGGAGATTGTCTGGTACATTACGACCCATTAGACATATCTACGCTAAGTCACAGCTGATCTTGGTAAAGTAGTAGATGCTAAAACATGGGTGGTTCTAGGTGGTTGCTATACAGTACGTCATAACAAACAGCAGATCAAGAGGTGAGACCTTATACATAGTACCACTGTCCTCACAAAGCCAAGGACCTGCAATATAATATAGCCATATAACACAGCGAGTGAAGACTAGCTATTCAGTATATATTACACAAGACAGGTATGATGACAGTTGAAGTCGGAAGTTTACATACACTTAGGTTGGAGTCATTAAAACTCGTTTTTCAACCACTCCGCCAATGGATTGTTAACGAACTATAGTTTTGGGAAGTCGGTTAGGACATCTACTGTGTGCATGACACAAGTCATTTTTCCAACAATTGTTTACAGACAGTTTATTTTACTTATAATTCACCGTATCACAATTCCAGTGGGTCAGAAGTTTACATACACTAAATTGACTGTGCCATTAAACAGCATGGAAAATTCCAGAAAAAGATGTCATGGCTTTAGAAGCTTCTGATAGGCTAATTGACATCATTTGAGTCAATTGGAGGTGTACCTGTGGATGTATTTCAAGGCCTACCTTCAAACTCAGTGCCTCTTTGCTTGACATCATGGGAAAATCAAAATAAATCAGCCAAGACCTCAGAAGAAAATTGCAGACCTCCACAAGTCTGATTCGTCCTTGGGAGCAATTTCCAAACGCCTGAAGGTACCACGTTCATCTGTACAAACAATAGTACGCAAGTATAAACACCATGGGACCACGCAGCCGACATACCGCTCAGGAAGGAGACGTGTTCTGTCTCCTAGAGATTAACGTACTTTGGTGTGAAAAGTGCAAATCAATCCCAGAACAATAGCAAAGGACCTTGTGAAGATGCTGGAGGAAACAGGTACAAAGGCATCTATATCCACAGTAAAACGAGTCCTATATCGACATAACCTGACAGGCCGCTAAGCAAGGAAGAAGCCCCTGCTCCAAAACTGCCATAAAAAAGACAGACTACGGTTTGCAACTGCACACAGGGACAAAGATCGTACTTTTTGGAGAAATGTCCTCTGGTCTGATGAAACAAAAATTGAACTGTTTGGCCATAATGACCATCGTTATGTTTGGAGGAAAAATGGTGAGGCTTGCAAGCCGAAGAACACCATCCCAGCCGTGAAGCATGGGGGTGGCAGCATCATGTTGTGGGGGTGCTTTGCTGCAGGAGGGACTGGTGCACTCCACAAAATAGATGGCATCATGAGGAAGGGAAAGTATGTGGATATATTGAAGCAACATCTCAAGACATCAGTCAGGAAGTTAAAGCTTGGTCGCAAAGGGGTCTTCCAAATGGACAATGACCCCAAGCATACTTCCAAAGTTTTGGCAAAATGGTTTAAGGACAACAAAGTCAAGGTATTGGAGTGGCCATCACAAAGCCCTGACATCAATCCTATAGAAAATCTGTGGGCAGAACTGAAAAAGTGTGTACGAGCAAGGAGGTCTACAAACCTGACTCAGTTACACCAGCTCTGTCATGCGGCATGGGCCAAAATTCACCCAATTTACTGTGGGAAGCTTGTGGAAGGCTACCCGAAACATTTGATCCAAGTTAAACAATTTAAAGGCAATGCTACCAAATACTAATTGAATGTATGTAAACTTCTGATTCACTGGGAATGTGATGAAAGAATTAAAGCTGAAATAATCATTCTCTTTACTATTATTTGGACATTTCACATTATTAAAATAAAGTGGTGATCCTAACTGACCTAAGACAGGGAATTTTTACTAGGATTAAATGTCAGAAATCATGAAAAACTGAGTTTAAATGTATTTGGCGAGGGTGTATGTATGTAAACGTCCAACTTCAACTGTATGTATGTATGTATGTATGTATGTATGTATGTATGTATGTATGTATGTATGTATGTATGTATGTATGTATGTATGTATGTATGTATGTATGGGGCATCTGTGATGGACGTGACAGAATAACAATGGGGAAGGCAGCAGTCCTGACAGCCGTCTGCCTCACGGTTTGATATCAGATTGACAACCGGCCCCTCCCCCTCCTCCTCTCTAAGATGAGTGTTGTGGCTCCATCCCAAATGGCACCCTATTCCCTACATAGTGCACTACTTTTGACCAGGGAAAAGGGTACCATTTGAGATGCAGCCTAGTTTTATGATTGGTCGGTGGAGCTGAGGAGTAAAGGGGCAACGCTGAAGCCCCAGGCATATGTTCACCGTGCTGGGTAGAGGCCTGGCTGTGTCTGCCCCCAGCTGGGTGCTGGGTGAGGACGGCCCACTGCTGTCTGTCTTTCGCCCACAGAGACGGCATGGAGGGCGGACATCAACTCCAGTCACGTGGGCCCCAGCCTTCCACCACGAGATGTCACACGCGCGAGAAGGAGCAGGGTTAGCCTAGCTTGGAGGACAGTTATCAGCTGATAGTGCATCCCTCCCTCCTTCTTTCTCTGTGGCTCCCAATACAGTTGATTAAATCAGAGGCTGGCTATTTGCCTGTTTGGATGATAAGACTAGCGCCGCGCTGAGGCACACGCATAGGAATCAAGGAATGTACAACAGCCAGCCACTGACAACTGAGTGGTTGCTCTCTGTGCACTGGAGACACATGTGGAAGGTGAGTACCACATAAAAACTATACTAACATACCTCCGCACTCGCACCTCCAGGAAACAAATGACACTCGGGGGGGAATAAACACACACACGCACGGATGCATGCACGCACAGACACGTTCTCAAAGCCTATGTGAATGCACTAGGTGTACGCCACCGAAATCTATATTACGGTGTAGAGGGACACAACAACAAACACATCATACATACAACAGAAGGGAAGGAGGAAATAAAAGGTGTGTGTGTGTGTGTGTGTGTGTGTGTGTGTGTGTGTGTGTGTGTGTGTGTGTGTGTGTGTGTGTGTGTGTGTGTGTGTGTGTGTGTGTGTGTGTGTGTGTGTGTGTGTGTGTGTGTGTGTGTGTGTGTGGACATGTGTTAGGGAGGAGGGGTAGCCTGATTCGGCCCTGAAGCCACAGCTAACCTCCTTCTATCACATTGCGTCATTCTCATTTAATGAGTGTGTGTGTGTGTTGTCTGTCCAAAGACACTCCGGTGTGCAGGCTCTGATGTGTTGATGCATCAGTGGCTGTCCAGACAACAAGACTTCTGTGATAAAACAGAATGTCCAGTCCAGACTGTGGGAGAGGACTCTGCTTACTGCGCTGACTGTCTCTAGAACTTAATCCACACTCCTCTTCCTCCACTGACCATCACAACAACACATATCGCCTTAACACATGACTCAGTTACACAACATCTACCATCATCAGGCACAGCATGATGTTCATCAACACATTATGTGAATACATTAAGAACACTATTTCCACATTGACTGTGTTACATTTTTTTTTAATTTGATTTTTTGTCACTTTTTCTCCCCAATTTTGTGATATCCAATTACGATCTTGTCTCATCGCTGCAACTCCCCAACAGGCTCGGGAGAGGCGAAGGTCGAGTTATACGTCCTCCGAAACATGACTCGCCAAACCACACTTCTTAACACCCACCCGCACCATTGTGCTGGAGGAAACACTGTTCAACTGACGACCGAAGTCAGCCTGCAAGCGCCCGGCCCGCCACAAGGAATCGATAGATCGCGACGAGCCAAACCCTCCCCTAACCCAGACGACGCTAGGCCAATTGTACGCCGCCCTATGGGACTCCCAGTCACGGCCAGTTGTGACACAGCCTTCAAATAGCCACCCTTTTCCTTGATGACAGCTTTGCACACACTTGGCATTCTCTCAACCAGCTTCATGAGGTAGTCACCTGGAATGCACTTCAATTAACAGGTGTGCCTTGTTAAAAGTTAATTTGTGGAATTTCTTTCCTTCTTAATACGTTTGAGCCAATCAGTTGTGTTGTGACAAGGTAGGGGTGGTATACAGAAGATAGACCTATTTGGTAAAAGACCAAGTCCATATTATGGCAAGAAAAGCTTAAATAAGCAAAGAGAAATGACAGTCCATCATTAATTGAAGACATGAAGGTCAGTCAATCCGGAACATTTCAAGAACTTTGAAAGTTTCTTCAAGTGCAGTCACGAACACCATCAAGCGCTATGATGAAACTAGCTCTCATGAGGACCGCCACAGGAAAGGAAAACCAAGAGTTTTCTGCTGCAGAGGATAAATTCATTAGAGTTACCAGCCTCAGAAATTGCAGTCCAAATAAATGTTTCACAGAGTTCAAGTAAAAGACACATCTCAACATCAACTGTTCAGAGGGGACTGTGTGAATCAGGCCTTCATGGTCAAATTGCTGCAAATAAACTACTGCTAAAGGACACCAATAAGAAGAGACTTTCTTGGGCCAAGAAACACGAGCAATAGACATTAGGCCGGTGGAAATCTGTCCTTTGGTCTGATGAGTCCAAATTTGCGATTTTTGGTTCCAACCACTGTGTCTTTGTGAGACGCAGAGTAAGTGAGCGGATGATCTCCGCATGTATGGTTCCCACCGTGAACCTCAACCCAATTGAGATGGTTTGGGATGAGTTGGACTGCAGAGTGAAGGAAAAGCAGCCAACAAGTGCTCAGCATATGTGGGAACTCCTTCAAGACTGTTGGAAAAGCATTCCAGGTGAAGCTGGTTGAGAGAATGCCAAGAGTGTGCAAAGCTGTCATCAAGGCAAAGGGTGGCTACTTTGAAGAATCTAAAATCGAAAATATATTTTGATTTGTTTAACTCTTTTTTGTTTACTACATGATTCCATATGTGTTATTTCATAGTGTTGATGTCTTCACTATTATTCTACAATGTAGAAAATAGTAAAAATAAAGAAAAACCCTTGAATGAGTAGGTGTGTCCAAACTTTAGACTGGTTCTGTATTTCTGGCCTTTTGTGTAAGCCCCTCCCCTTTTGCCTTTCTAATGATTTACATTGACATTTTAGTCATTTAGCAGGCACTCTTATTCAGTGCAACTTACAGGATCAATTAGGGTAAAGTGCCTTGCTCAAGGGCAGGTCGACAGTTTTTTCACCTAGGGGATTCTAACCAATGACTTTTCAGTTACTGGTCCAACGCTCATAACCGCTAGACTACCTATTCCCCATCTTTACTCTCCCACCACCCCTCAAACCTCCCTTACCCCCATTGAGTGGTGGAGGATGGAGGGAGGGAAGGAGAGAGGAAAGGCTGCATGTCTATTTACAGCCCTTTGTAATTATCTGTGTTGGTTGGCACATTGGGCTTGGTTCAGAACTAGCTGATTGGATCTCTAACAAACAGAGATGGACAAGGGGCTGCAGGACAACATAAAGAAGAGAGCAGGCTCCTAAAGATGCGTCCGCCGGCTATAGAGGACCTTCATGTGGTAGTGGTGATGTGGTGCAGAGCAGAGTGGGGGAGTGGACAGGGAGACAGAGACCTGAGGGTGGCAGGGTGGCATAATGCCCTATGGACATCACTACTGCTGCTGTGTCCTTCAGTAAGGTTGACAGGAAGCCCTAGAGCCACATAGGACATAAAGGACATAAAATGACTTCCTTTCTATTTCGGTAGTCTGAATGTTCAACATTAATGTCCTGTATTGTACTGTAAGAGAGGGAAGGCAAATCATTCAGATCCTGAGCTGGATGTGTCTTTTGTTTATGGCTTTGTCACTGAGACTCGTCACTGTGGTGAAAGACATGGGCTCCCGACTGATTGCCAAACGCCCCAAGGACAATCACAGCCACATGAATACACCGCTGACACTAACTCAGGTTTAAAATGTTTCAGCGCTATTGACTGCTGAGCAATGTAATGTATTCTGTCAGATAAACTGTCATATCCAGCTGGGTAAACGGAACTCATGTAGGAATGTAGGCCCGGTGCTTGTCCATGGATTCCATTAAAGGGAGAAAACATGCTCCTTTAGTGAAGGGCCAGTATCACAATAAGAGCATGTGAGTGCGAGCCCAGTTCGTTTTATGCTAATAAGATAATACCATTTTTGTTTTATAACACCAAACATCCCCACCACTACTTCCGCCGTCTGTATGCGTGTTCTCTTGAGATGCTCCTCTTACACAACCCCTGAATGCCTGACGGAGCTCTTCATCATAGCTTACCAAATGTGCACACTAAGGGACGACGAGTGACATGCTCAGTCCCAGTCAGTCACAAGGCTGTTGCTCATGCTAGGCTCTGTCCCCCCTGAGCCTCTAATAGGCAGCCATAGCCTGCCTCAGACCATGCACTGATAGGACAGGATGTGACATGGTAGGATCAGCCCAGAACTACAATTCCTAGGTTATAAATAGAACTGGTAGCCAACTCTTAGATTGCAACCATATACGTATAGGGCACTACTTGAGAAACGCAACGGACTCTAGTCAAAAGTGCACTAAATAGAGTGCCATTTTGGATGCAACCGTTAGAAGCCATAAAATACCTAATATTTTAGCCCATGAACTGTATTGGATGTGAAAGTGGCTCTGAGCCCAGTGAGACAGTTTGGAGATGTTCTCATAGATTACAACCGTAGCGTCAATTAAAATACTGAAAAGCCACAGGCGGTCATTCGCTCCGATTCCTCTGAAGGAGAGAAAGAGGGGGGGAGAAGACGGTCTGAGAGGGAAAAGAAAGGGAGCGTCTTAACAGCCAATTAACTTCCGCTTGATCCCGAGGTTGTGTGAGGACTACCACGGGAGCCATTACTGCATGGACGGAGAACATTAAGCATAATCAGCTTTAATTAAAGACTCCCACCGACGCTCTCTCTATCCCTCTATCTCTCCGTTTCTCTCTCTATCTCTCTGTCCATACTCTCCTTCAAGCATCATGACAATATGAAAACCTGAGTTTAAAATGTGATCTGAAGTTGATTAGATGGAACAGCGCACGGTCCATGGATAATGAAGGAAATAGTAGCTCGGTGTTCAGGCCAATTGATTCTCTTTTCCTGCATGAAATTAACAGAAGTGTATTTGTTTCTTTTAACGATGCCTAGTTAATGATCTCACCCATACTATTCTATTACAGTGAAGTCTGACAGAGGAAGGCTGGTATTTCATCCTGTTTGTGTCTGATACAGAAGAACACAAGGAGACAAGGAGAGTAAACATGGCGTGTAAACGCCCTGAATGACATGCAATCTGAAATCCCGTTTGAGTCATAGAGAGTCAAAGGGAATCTCTCCCTGCTGCTGTGCTGTCAGAGAGTATTGAACAGACCGTTCCCACCCTCCTTTAAAGCTGTTTGGAACGTATTTTTCTCGTATTTTTCTGGGTCACTTGTGTTGTGTTGGTAGTGCAGACAGTGTACGTATGATTAAGTGTATAACTGTGTGTGTATGTGTGCTATAACAGTGTATGACTATTTGTGTATTTTGTCTATGACTGTGTGTGTGTGTGTGTGTGTGTGTGTGTGTGTGTGTGTGTGTGTGTGTGTGTGTGTGTGTGTGTGTGTGTGTGTGTGTGTGTGTGTGTGTGTGTGTGTGTGTGTGGGAGGGGTTTATGGCTTATGTGACAGCACTGCAGAGTTTATTTGTGCGGAACTGATCTCCCGTCCTCACCTCCCTCTCTGAAATGGCTGTTTAATCAAGTGTGTGATTGTCCGTTGTTAACAGAACTACGTTCTCTCACTACTTTGTTAAGTGACACTCCCTGTTTAGTGTCAAAGCTGGAAGAGACCCTGAAACACCACAAGATAGGCAACTGAAGTGCAGATAAATAGCACATTTCCTGTTTTTCAACAAGGAGAAACACATTTACACAACCACTTCCACCAACCAAACTAGGTTAGTGCACTTTCTCCAGGAAACCAGTGAGGTAATTGGTTGTTGAAAACTACTCCCCCCTGCTTCGTTTTGTCCTCCTTTCACCTTCTATCTCCTTCCCCTTCATCTCCAAAAACTCTTTCTCCTGCTAGTGGGAGGTGACAGAAGCCTCCATGTGACCTGATTTAACACATGGCTAGGCACAGTTTGACCTGCCATTGGAAAATAGGGTACACTCAGGAGGGAGGAAAACGCACCCTTCCCTGTGACAGGGTCTTTCAGAGAAAATGTTCAAAGTCAGATAGTCGTCCGTGTGAATATGAACTCCACTAACACTGTCCGTCTGCCGCTCAGGCTACTTTTGATGCTCCCTAAAGGAATATGTTGAGGTGGGGATGGGACTGGCACAGTTGGAGTGCCCTTCAATGAAGGAGAAGGGTGTACAGTAGGATGCAGCTAATGTTGGGAAATTCGTTTTTTTTATTTTTTTTATTTAACTTGGCAAGTCAGTTAACAACAAATTCTTATTTTACAATGACAGCCTACCCCAGCCAAACCCTACCCTAACCCGGACAGCGCTGGGCCAATTGTGCTCCTTGGGCTCCTCGGGAGCCCAAGGAGTAGCTCCCTGACTGGGAATCGAACCCGTGCCGTGGCGGTGAGAGCGCCGAATCCTAACCATTGGGTTGGAAAAATTGATACTCGACCAGCACCTGCACCATGGGGTAACACTTTATTTGGATAGTCCATCTGTCGATGCTCTACAGCAGGGTTTCCCAAATGGCAGGCCGAAGGGCCGAATTTGGCCCCCGGGTCATTTCATTTGCCCCCCCAAGTTTTCAGATTAAAATATTTTACATTTTTATTGTCAGACATAAAAGACTGTAAAAACATCATATAATCAAATCAGTTCAATGTGATTTAAATATAAATCTGTTCCAAAGTATTCTCACGCATAATAGAGAGATACTGTATATGTGATCTTATACAAATGTAAGCAAGGTTTGGAATGATTATGTTTTAGTCAAATATTATATCTGTTTGGGCTTCTTGCAGTCAATTTGCAGTCTACAAGTTATTTGTAATTATATTCTAGATGTTAGCCCAGAACTACATGTTGGAACATTGCTGGGGACACTTGCTTCCATTCAGCCACAAGAGCATTTGTGAGTTCGTGCACTGATGTTGGGCGATTAGGTTTGGCTCGCCATATGCGTTCCAATCCCTCCCAAAGGTGTTTGATGGGGTTGAGGTCAGGGTTCTGGCAAGGCCAGTCAAGTTCTTCCACAATGATATCGCCAGACCATTTCTGTATGGACCTCGCTTTGAGCAATGGGGGAATTGTCATGCTAAAACAGGAAAGGTCCTTCCCCAAACTGTTGCAACAAAGTTGGAAGCACAGAATTGTCTAGAATGACATTGTATGCTGTAGTGTTAAGATGTCCCTTCACTGGAACTAAGGGGCCTAGCTTGAACCATGAAAAACAGCCCCAGACCATCCACCAAACTTTACATTTGTCACTATGCATTGGGGAAGGTAGCGTTCTCCTGGCATCTGCCAAACCCAGATTCATCCATCGGACTGCCAGATGGTGAAGCGTGATTCATCACTCTAGAGAACGCGTTTCCACTGCTCCAGAGTCCAATGGCGGCGAGCTTTACATTACTCCAGCTGACACTTGTCATTGCGCATGGTGATCTTAGGCTTGTGTGCGTCTGCTCAGCCATGGAAATTAATTTCATGAAGCTCCCAATGAACAGTTATTGTGCTGATGTTGCTTCCAGAGGCAGTTTGGAACTCGGTAGGGAGTGTTGCAACCGAGGACAGACAATTTTTATGTGCTATGAGCTTCAGCACTCGGCGGTCCCGTTCTGTGAGCTTGTGTGGCCTACCACTTCACGGCTGTGCCGTTGTTGCTCCTGGACGTTTCCACTTCACAATAACAGCAGTTACAGTTGACCGAGACAGCACTAGCAGGGCAGAAATTTGACAAACATCCTATGATGGTGCCACGCTGAACGTAATTTATCTCTTCAGTACGGGCCATTCTACTGCCAATGTGTGTCTATGGAGATTGCATGGCTGTGAGCTCGATTTTATACACCTGTGTAGTTTGTTGATAGTATGAACATCTGTAGAGAATCTACAGGTGGACTACCCAGACTATCCTAATAAAATGTCACCCAACATGGTCATGGTCCTCATAAGAAACCCCAATAAAGACAGGATAAACAAAGCCTTAGTGCCACAGTGTTTAAAGAAATACTATATTCCCCAACAGCAATTACAGATTCCCTTGGTTTCTCAAATGACCGCCTCGCCTGGTTCACCAACTACTTCTCAGACAGAGGTCAGTGTGTCAAATCGGAGGGCCTGTTGTCCGGACCTCTGACAGTCTCTATGGGGGTGCCACAGGGTTCAATTCTCGGGCCGACTCTCTTCTCTGTATACATCAATGATGTCGCTCTTGCTGCTGGTGATTATCTGATCAACCTCTACGCAGACGATACCATTCTGTATACTTCTGGCCCTTCTTTGGACACTGTGTTAACTAACCTCCAGACGAGCTTCAATGCCATACAACTCTCCTTCCGTGGCCTCCAACTGCTCTTAAATGCAAGTTAAAATAATTGCATGCTCTTCAACCGATCGCTACCAGCACCTGCCCGCCCGTCCAGCCTCACTACTCTGGACAGTTCTGACTTAGGTATTTGTAGATGTCCACATATTCTATGTGTCTGGTTAGACTGTAAACTCTCCTCCCAGACTCACATTAAGCATCTCCAATCCAAAATGAAATCTAGAATCGGCTTCCTGTTTCGCAACAAAGCATCCTTCACTCATGCTACAAAACATACCCTCGTAAAACTGACCATCCTACCGATCCTTGACTTCGGCGATGTCATTTACAAAATAGCCTCCAACACTCTACTCAGCAAATTGGATGTAGTCTATCACAGTGCCATCCGTTTTGTCACCAAAGCCCCATATACTACGCACCACTGCGACCTGTATGCTCTCGTTGGCTGGCCCTCGCTTCATATTCATCGCCAAACTCACTGTCTCCAGGTCATCTATAAGTCTTTGCTAGGTAAAGCCCCGCCTTATCTCAGCTCACTGGTCACCATAGCAGCACCCACCCGTAGCACGCGCTCCAGTAGGTATATTTCACTGGTCACAACCAAAGCCAATTCCTCTTTGGCCGCCTTTCCTTCCAGTTCTCTGCTGCCAATGACTGGAACGACTCATATCTCCCTCACTAAGTTTAAGCACCAGCTGTCAGAGCAGCTCACAGATCACTGCACCTGTACATAGCCCATCTGTAAATTGCCCATCCAACTACACCGTTCCCATACTGTTATTTATTTATTTTTGCTCCTTTGCACCCCAGTATCTCTATTTGCACATTCATCTTCTGCACATCTACCACTCCAGTGTTTAATTGCTAAATTGTAATTACTTCGTCACTATGGCTTATTTATAGCCTTACCTCCCGTATCTTACCTCATTTGCACACACCGTATATAGACATTTTTTTTCTATTGTGTTATTGACTGTATGTTTGTTTGTTCCATGTGTAACTCTGTGTTGTTGTTTGTGTCACACTGCTTTGCTTTACCTTGGCCAGGTCGCAGTTGTAAATGAGAACTTGTCTCAACTTGCCTACCTGGTTAAATAAAGGTGGGGGGGGAAAAAAAATGCTATGCTTTATAAATAGACATCACACAGTCTTCATCCCATTACAATCGTCCCTATCTGAGAATCTGAGAAGCCCTGAGCAGAAGGGATGATAAGAGCAGAAGAGTGGAGAATCAGAGTGAAACAACACCTCGGGCTGCTCAGCATTACTCCATGTTTTAAGGTGCATAAGTAAATGAACCAAAGCCAATGAAAAAAAGATGAAGCGAGACAGCAGTTTAAATAGGATCAATAACAGCCCCTGGCCTGAGACGCTACCACTCTGCCACGTTGGCGTTATCACACGCAAACATCAGCTTCTGCTTGTGCTGCTGCTATTGACTAAACACAAGGTTATAGCTTAAATTCAATTACGAGGAGAAACGCAGGCAGGTCTCTTCAAACACGACCCAGAGATATAGTCAGTTCATGTTTCGCGAAGCCGTTGATTTGAACATTTATTGATGGAAAATATCATTAAGATGAATGAATAGCCTATATGAAGCATACCGTGAAGGCCATCACTGTAAATAAGAATTTGTTCTTAACTGACTTGCCTAATTAAATAAAGGTTAAATAATATATATATTTTTTAAATGTATCGGCGCCTTATTAACTTCTTTGTTAAATGCGGCTTTTACTTAGTAGAAATCCTCAGAATCCTCTTCCTCATATCTGCTAGTTGTTCACTGGTGTTTTGTCGTTGTAGACGAGGCCTTCCCTCACTATGTGTCTGTAACCTGTGAGCCTTGAGAATGTGAGTCCAGAATCACTCAACCATACTGAAACTCCCAAATGGGTTTTGTCTCTTTGGCTACGGGTCGGCGGCACTCCGCGGCGACGCGGGGTTCGGCAAGGGTAACGGGACCTCGTGGAGACATCGTCTCTCCTGGGAAGCACCTGTAATGAGTTTTGTCAGGCGCAGCAAAGAGAGCAGCGCGCGCCTACCCCCAACGAACCTGAGGAGAGGAGAGAAGGCAGGCACGCGGCCCATCTGTCGAGCAGAGCCGATAAGCCTGGAGCCATCCAGAAACAAATTGCCCAGCTCCCCCCTGCACAGCTCCATGAGGGGAGAGCAAAGCCCCAGCCACAGAGAGGAGACAGTTATGATTTCTAGCACTAAACCAGGAGGAAAACTGGAGGAGGAGGACATATCAAATGCATTAATCTATGCAGAAGGGTGCCCACGGCTGGCTATAGCTCTGTAGAGGCAGCTGTACACGGAAATTCAGCGTGTCGATAAACAGAAAAACATCCTCAGAATAAGAAATGTTTCTTTCCTTTTTTGAGGGCAAGAATTTTAAGTAAGTATTCCTGCAGTTTCTTATCTGCTCTCCCCCTTTTTGAGAGATAGTGACAGGCCCTACCTCCAGGCAGGAGCAGATGCCTATAAGTATAAAATAGTGGTGCTTTTTAAAGGTACTACACGTAGGATAAAAAAAAAAAAAGAATTAGCATTTTAGTTTCAGAAAATGTCCATATCAGGTGCTAATAGCGGAATGATCGTGTTTCACAGTATTACTTGCCTGCCAGTGTTTGGCTGTGACATTCGCCTATTGATGTCTCAAGCTGGAGCAACATCGGTTGTCAAACTAGGAAAGCTGTTCTGACTTGGTGTCTGGGTTATCTAGTCTGTCCTTTCCTGGCTGCTAAAATTCTACACTATTTGCTAAATTTCAGTTTATGTGAGAAAACAAGCACTGTACAGTGTAGGGAATCATTATACCATCTAAAATCGCTGTTAAATATATTTTCAGTAACAAAATATATTGTTTTTACAAGCTGTTAGAAGCTGGTATAATATTATGGACATTTTCTGAAATGACAATGCAAAAATTCTATCAAATCCTATGTGTAGCACCTTTAAAGGGCCTCCAAGTCACCAGAGGTAATGTGCATACACAGCTTTAACATTCATAAAGGAAGTGGTTAACGTATAGCTTATATCATCATTACCTAACCATCATTACCATCATACATTGCACACATTATTGGTGTGTCAAAACGAATTCAAAATACGTTTCACAGAGTCTACTACTTGATGATGGATTATGTTTAGCATGAGCCCATCACACAAATTTAATGGATAGGAACGGTAAATGTGCTACTCATACAGATTGGCTACACTCCAGACCCAGGGATTGGGAATCCCTGTAGGATTGACAGGAGCTCAGATTAGGTTCATTTCCTCAGCAAATTGAGTCATTTGTGGAAGTGGCATTAACTGCTTCGTGTTTTTTTAAATTTTTTACATGAATACATTTCAGGCTGAGCGGCCGACCATCACTCTGCCGTCATGCCAACTGTGACATCTCATTATAGACTGATTAGCCACGGTGGGCCAGCCGAGGGTCCCCGATTGGAGGACGAGTAGGATTTGAGGTTGGTGAAAATAAGTATGAGGAAGAGGTTGCTTGCTAAATATATCTCTATGCTGATGAGAGAGAAGTGAGAGAGAGAGAAAGAGTAAAGAGTCACAGACACACACTAGTGGTGCGCGGGTCAGCTGTTTGTCCACCCGCAAACACCCGCAATTGCCAATAACCGCCCAACTATATGCAATAAAGTGAAGGTTTTTGTCGTTGTACATTTTGGGGCCTGATTTAGATATGTTTCTGCTTATAATATCCAACATTTTGGTAGGCTATTTGTTAGTCAACTTTTCGATAGTTAGATACATGCACCCCTCCTCCCGACCCCTCAGGGACGCACCCCACAGTTTGGCATCCACTGTGGGGTCAGTCCTGCTTTCAACATACTCTTGAAAGTTGTAATGGTAGAATGTACAAGGTGCAATTTGGAAACTGGGTAGTACATCATCAGTTTTCCTCTTGTCATGTCAGTCATCGCGTACATTAGAGAGCTATTTATAACTTGTCAGAAATGTCCAGATCAACTAGCCCATGTCAGCTAACGTTTTTTTCTTTGCCCATAGATTTTGTTATAATGTTTGAATCACATGAATACACATTAGACATGGCACAATGTATTGCAAGAAAATGAGCTTGAAAACTGAAATGTTTTCTGCACCCCGTGGCAAAATGTGTAGAATTGCAGGAAATATGCTTTAAATCTGCTAAATGTTCTCTCCGCCAACAAGAGGGGGGGTGAACAGTTTGTGTCATGAACAGTGCTTGTGGCCATAGAAATAGACGGGGTGCACAGAACACTGCCCTAGAAGACTAAATCAACCCCTGCTCACCAGAATAGTGTCAGAAATCGACAAAAGGAAAAAAGTTCTCTCTGTCATCTTCTTTCACAGAGCAAATACGGTTAGGGCCCCGGGCAAAATGATTTTCTGTGCAAAACGTCCAAATGACATCAGCTTGAAGTGTTGTAAGGAAATAGAAGGCTGTGAAAACGACATTCTGATAAGATTTCAGTTCGGCTTGAATGCCTCTTTTATGTGGTTGAAATACTATCAGCTTTTATGATGCTGATAAAGAGAGCACCTCTACAGATCGTATCCAACTGAGCATTCGCATTGTCTCAAGAGGCTGAAAGAAAGAAATCATATTTAGTAAAAATGTTGCCTACATTTGGTGTGTCATTTTACTGCAAGAAATGCTTAATTCTGCAGGAGTTAATATTAAGTCTATGTGAGAGGTTATGGACATAGAGTCAGTGTCCAGATTTCAGTTTCCATTTATCCCATCTGAACAGGAGGCTACAATTCCCTTGACATTCCATACCCCTATTTGAAGTCCCGTCTTGTGACAGTGGAATTTGTATAGCGCCTCACAATCACCACACAGAACATAGCCGGTACTGCTATCATCCTCTTTTACCACTTCACCAAATCTTCCCCAAACATTACTTTCCTGGCCCTCCCTTCTCTTTATTTTCAACTCTCCATTTTGCAGTTTATTGAATTATACTCCAACATTGTCCTTTTTGCCTCCTTGGATTGACGTTAGCTTTTTTTGCCCGTTCCCAAAAGCATTTGGCGATTGACATGTAGGCTATTTGGCGCGCGTACAGTTAGACCCCTAGGCTAATGCACTAATGCATGATAGTATAAAATGATTAAAGAAAAACCTCAATGTAGCCAATAGATATAAATTGCACCAGAATTATACATTTATGGATAAAAAAAATATATATATTGTTTTCTCTTTATTCAAACCGCCCGCCACCCACCTGCCCTTCATCCACCCGCCCTTCATCCACCCGCCCTTCATCTACACAATATGTAATGACCCTAAACCTGTCCGCCCGCAGATATAACCGTAGGGACTGTGGCTTATAAGTCAACCCACGCATAACTAACACATGCGCACACACACACATACTGTACACATAGACTTCAGACATCAAAGGATATGAACAAGACAATAATATGACTAAGTCCAACCTCTGTGCCATTCTTTGCAAGTGATCTCAGAACACTAAGGAAACAAACGGGAGAAAAGTACTTCAAAATTAATGAACAATTACACACATTGCCACAGCATTCTGCGTGCGAGAAGAAAGCATATTCAAAGTGTTTATTTAGATGGGCTATATGACCTTCTGGTAATGAATCACAGTAAATGGGACAGAATACCTTTTTTTTTACTTAAAAATTGCACTGTTGGTTAGGGCCTGTAAGTAAGCATTTCACTGTAAGGTCTACACCTGTTGTATTCGGCGCACGTGACAAATAGACTTTGATTGGATTTGATTTGAGTCGCTAAGAAGCACAAATACCTATCTATTGTATAGCTTACAATAGATAGGTATTTGTATAGCTTAAATGGCATAGGAAACTAGGGAACACCGTTTGTTGCTGTCGTGGCGTCTGCTGTTTGTTTCAGAAAGGTTCTAAACCGGAGCCGACTGAAAGAACCTGAAGGCACAGATACCTTGCCTTTGTCATGAAATGACTCACTGATTATTAGTCTCCATGCCCATTTGCCTCTCTTCTTAAATCTCACCCCATTTCCAGGCTCTTTGTTTTCCCCCTTTCCGTTTAACACTCAATTTGAATTCCTCTCTTAGGCGTACATCTACGGCCAATTATAAGTCTTAATGGAAATCTGTACTTGCTATAAAAAGGCAAAGCTTTGTTCTTGTTAAGTCCTAGCTGCAGGCTGAGTGGGGTTTTCTTCACTTTTCCAACTCAACATGAAGCTATCAAGGCAAGGCAAGCCAGAAACACCGGGCACTGTTCTCTTCACCTAGCCTACTGTGGCCTTAGTGCTGCTCTGAAGGTTCCTTTAAAACCTTTTCTCAATAGGGGGTGCTGTTTTCACTTTGTAAAAATTTTGTTCCCAAATTAACTTCTTATGGCTGCAAGGCAAAGTGTTGAGTAGCCAGTGAAATCGTGCCCATTTCAAACGGCCTCCTACTCAAATCTTGCTCGTAAAATATGAATATTATTATTCTATTTGGATAGAAAACACTTTCTAGTTTCTAAAACAGTTGGAATTATTTCTCTGAGTGAAACAGAAGCCCTTCTGCAGCACTTTTCCTGACCAGGAAGTGAAATGTCAGAAATCTATGCTCTTTTCAATCTGATGCCTATACATGGTCTTAACATCTAGGAGTCTGCTGACAGTCTATACGCCTTCCTATTGGTGTAAAGAGGATGTCAGAGAAGAATTTTTTTTGCTCCTCTTGGTCTGTGGTGGAAAAAAACCTATTTCTTTGACCTGAGCGCCCACTTCCGGTATTCTGAAGGAAGTGGGATGGACTTCTGTTTTGCCTTCCTAACGAACGGCTAACGTCTCCGGCTCGAATTTTTTTGGATATATGTGACCATATCATCGTAATGTATGTTTTTTCAATATAGTTTAATCAGATTATTGAAACTTTATTCGGGAGTTTTGCCGTGTTCCGTCGTATGACTGTGTTTACGTTGGGCCACGGCTACTGGAAATGGTAAATGAACAGGGATATTTCTCATTCTGAAACGAAACAACGACTCATCTGGACAGAGGACGCCTGTTTCAACATTCTGATGAAAGATCAGCCAAAGTAAGACTCATTTTATGATGTTATTTCATATATCTGTCGTGCATGTGAACGGGTCGTGGGCGCCCAAATGTGTCTCTCTATTGTGGCTACGCTAATATAGCGATACATTTTGTTTTCGCTGTAAAACATTTAATAAATCGGAAATATTGTTTGGAATCACAAGTTGCCTATCTTTCAATTGCTGCAAACTATATATTTTTCGGAAATGTTTTATGATGAATAATAAGCTATTTGACGTTGGTGTCTGTTGGTGTCTGTAAATATTATGGCTGCTTTCGGTGCACTTTCTGATTTGTAGCTGAAATGTAAAATATGATTTATACCTGAAATATGCACATTTTTCGAAAAAAAATATGCTATACAATAAATATGTTATCAGACTGTCATCTGATGAATTTGTTTCTTGGTTAGTGGCTATTTATATCTTTATTTGGTCGAATTTGTGATAGCACCTGATGGAGTAAGAAACTGATGGAGTTAGAAAAGTCGTGTCATTTGCTAACGTGGTTAGCTAATAGATTTACATATTTTGTCTTCCCTGTAAAACATTTTAAAAATCGGACATGTTGGTTTGATTCACAAGAAGTTTATCTTTCATCTGGTGTCTTGGACTTGTTAATGTGTGAAAGTTAAATATTTTTAAAAACTAGCTTTTGAATGTCGCGCCCTGCACTTTGAGCTGGATGTTGTCATAGTGTGGGCGGTGTCGGGCTTGCAGCCCAAACAGGTTAAACTGCCTCGTACTCAATTCTTGCTCGTACAATATGCATATTATTATTACTATTGGATAGAAAACACTCTCTAGTTTCTAAAACCGTTTGAATTATATCTGTGAGTAAAACAGAACTCAAGTTGGAGCAATTTTCCTGTGAGGAAGTGAGAAATCTGAAATCAGGCAGGCTGTTCTGAGGTCAGTTTATTCATTTGCATGTCTTCTATTGGTCGAGATGCACTGCATACGCCTTCCCCTAGATGTCAGCAAATAGTGAGAATTGGAATGGTGTTGCTAGGCAGATCTGAGGCCATATAAAGGGTTTTGGAACGTGTGGTGCAGTCTTTTCAACATTCGCCATGACGCAAGACAGACCTCAGGATGGCGTTCTGGAAAGCTACCGTTATAGGCCTTAGATATATCCGGCTCTGATTTTATTCGATATAGGTGTTAAAGACATCATAATGTTGTTATTTTAAACCGAGTTATATCAGTTTATATCAGTATATTGCGATTTTCGGATATTTCTTTGTGCTGCATTCTAGTGAGTTGGGCACGTCTGGGCCACATGGCTAATGTTTACTGCTAATTCCAAAGTTGAAGGCGACAATCTACAACCGAGCAACGATTCTTTTGGACAAAGGACAACTTGCCCAAGATTCTGATGAAAGCTCATCAAAAAGTAAGAACTATTTATGATGTTAATTCGTTGTTCTGTTGAAAAATGTAAAACTCATATTCCGCCATTAATTTCGGTGCGGTCTCGCTTTAACGCACGCTGTATGTCGTAGTAACGTTAATTTAAAAAATCTAACACAGCGGTTGCATTAAGAACTAATGTATCTTTCATTTGCTGTCCAACCTGTATTTTTTAGTCAGGTTTATGATTAGTTAATGATTAGATTAGGTGCCTCTCCCAAGATTTCTCCCGACATTTTGTTGGCAGCTTGGCTACTATTCTCATTGTATAACCACGATTTGTGCCGCTAAATATGCACATTTTCGAACAAACTCTATATGTATTGTGTAATATGATGTTATAGGACTGTCATCTGAAGAAGTTTGAGAAGGTTAGTGAAAAAATTAATATCTTTTGCTGGTTTATTCGTTATCGCTATTGTTGGCTTGAATCAATGCTGTTGTGTGGTTGGCTATTGTAGTAAGCTAATATAATGCTATATTGTATTTTTGCTGTAAAACACTTAAAAAATCTGAAATATTGGCTGGATTCACAAGATCTTTGTCTTTCATTTGCTGTACGCTGTGTATTTTTCATAAATGTTTTATGATGAGTATTTAGGTAATTCACGTTGGTCTCTGTAGTTATTCTAGTTGCTTTGGTGAGAGTTGTGATGGTGGCTGCAATGTAAAACTATGATTTATACCTGAAATATGCAAATTTTTCTAACAAAACATATGCTATACAATAAATATGTTATCAGACTGTCATCTGATGAAGTTGTTTCTTGGTTAGTGACTATTTATATCTTTATTTGGTCGAAATTGTGATAGCTACCTATGCAGGAAAAAAATGGTGGAAAAAAAAGTTGTGTCTTTTGCTATCGTGGTTAGCTAATAGAAATACATATTGTGTCTTCCCTGTAAAACATTTTAAAAATCAGAAATGATGGCTGGATTCACAAGATGTGTATCTTTCATCTGGTGTCTTGGACTTGTGATTTAATGATATTTAGATGCTAGTATTTACTTGTGACGCTATGCTAGGCTATGCTAGTCAGCTTTTTTACTGATGGGGGTGCTCCCGGATCCGGAATTGTGATGAAGTAGAAGTTTTAACTGGGCCCAATGTGGTACCAGGAGATGGAATGAGGTTTTCTGTATTCCTACAGACTTACTACAGTATAAGCCTGGGAACAATCAACCAGCACAGTACTGTTGTGGAAAACTCCACATTCTGCCACCACAGTACTACGTGTCCTACATATTTGGGAGGAGACTTGATGATAACCCACTGACTTCTAAAATGTTCCAAAATCGAAACTTTTTTGTCAATTAAAATTCCAGTTTGTTTGCCAAGAAATTCATTGCAGCAGTTGGATGGTTAGTTGACAGTTGTCCACAGCTAAACCTCAGCCATCAGTGTCCAAACTGAAACCTGAAATAACGACATGTAAATCAATACCAGCCTCATCAACTGTAAACCGTGTCAAGTGTCTTGTCTGGTCACACCTCATGTATTTATGACATGCTTGAAGGACATGCTGCAGCGGTAGGAAACCAATTATGTGACTATAGCTCTTTAAAATGCCTTCGCTCGCAATCACCGACCGAGGTTGGAAAATGAACGAGTTCATTTTGACCGAACTGGGCTCTAATTGTTTCAAATAAGTCTCATGTCTCAGCGTCGCTGGCAGAATAATTGCTCATGAGCGCCAAGATTAATCTACAGAAGCACATCTGGGGGACTTAATTTGAAACGAGCGGTGCCGTGCCTTATGGACGCCAGATAGATTGATTAGGCTCATTTTGGTTTCACCTCCAACAGCATATGCAGCTGAACAAAGGTGAGAGTCTGGCTTGGACAAATGGAGGGGGCCTAGCCAGGAAACAAACAACTACACAGATGCACACACACAGTGTACACAATTCAATGTCAAACACATAATTACACATATGCTATCAGTTCCTGAGCGGACATGTTTCTTCCACACTACAGTAAAGCCTGTCTTGACACAGTACAGGACAGCTGACAGCCCAGCAGTGGAGGCGGCTGTGTAGATATCTTCTGTCTCTCTCTATTTCTATGCTTCTCCCTTATCACGTCGGTGTCTGAAACACCTGTTAACGGCTCACAACAACAGCGCTCCGCCCAGCTGACAGACAGACGACGCTGTAGAAGTGAAGACAACAGAAGTGTCATCCTCGTCCCCTGCCAAAACACCAGCCCCCCAATCAGCAGCCAGCCCCGGCTAGCGAGAGATGTCCTAGAAACAATCCCTAGCTGTCTGGATGAGGGGAGAGAAAACAGCCTATCCACATGCTCGCTCTCAGAAGAGAAACAGCTGCAAGCTGCAAATTGGCATGTCTTTGTGAGGAGGCTTTCTGATCTCTGTTGTCTTTTCTCCCCTTCCTCAAAGCGCTGGCTTGGCTACCTCTCCTCTCATTCCTCGTGTGTAATTACAAAGACCGGCGATGAAACAGAAGGAGGATTGTACATGCGAGACATCATTCCAACAGAGTACACACACCCAGGCTAGGCTGGACCGCCATCTTGCTTTATGATTTATACAACCAAAACACACGCACCCACCCACCCACCTACCCACACACACGGCAGAATAATCACCCCCCAAAGCCTTCACGGGCTGCCTTAAGATGCTCATATGGTTTAGATCCGCACTATAAAGAATACACATTAACCATTACATTTGAAAAGCAATCAATGAAAGACCATGTAGTCCTTCTCAGCTCTTCCACTCCAGTTTAAGGCCTTTCTTTCCCCTGCCTGGTCTCAGAGTGGGAGACAGACATAGGGGCAGCAGGATTCTTATCAGGGTCTGTGCAGGTGTTTGGTGCAGTAGGGGCCATAACAGGACTCCTGAGCTGTGATTGGCTAGCAGGGTGGTGGGGTGTGGGGGGTAATGGGTGAGCTGTGGTCGCCGCGGCAGCAGCTATGTAATTGTGCATCCTTTCAGAAGGAGTAGAGTGGGCCCCAGCCACCTGCCGGCGTGGCGATAAGGACAGATACCCAATCACTTGAGCAGCAGGAAAGTACACCGCCTCCTGGCACTCTGATGTCTCTCATTCGCCTGCTCAGATACCTCTCCCTCTCTCTCTCTCTCTCTCTCTCTCTCTCTAACACTACATTAACCCACCGTAAAGGGTTTTCTGCTTTAGGTTAACCATCAACAGTTTGGTTAAAAGAACCTGAAGAGAAAACAATATCAAACAGTTTCTCTTCTAGGTAATATGACAGTGAAAAGCAGTGGCGATGAAACCCTAGTAATCAGTTAGAGGGCTTTGGATATGATGCCATGAGTGAGGAATATATTATGGATGGATATCTTACAGGAAACAGGCATCTCACAGGTTTAGGACGCCCAACCATCCAGGAAGTCCTGTGACTCAAAGTGGGTCTGAGTTTTTTTTCATTAGCTTGATATTGTGAGTGGATCTAGCCAGAGATAATCTAGGATGGATCTGTGATCATCATGAGGGTTCTCAGCTGATCCAGTTAACCATCATACCTGGTGAATTATTCAGTTCCTGTTTACACGTAGTGACAGGTGTGTGACCTCCATGACAAGACGATAGCTGGGGGTGTTTGGAAGAGGAGAGGGTTTGACAGGAGAGGGGTGGAGGGCTGCCTCAGAGGGACAAGGCTGGGCAGAGGGAGATGGAGGAGCGGGTACACCATGTCAGAGGATGAGGAGGGAACCACTGGTCTGTGTCTCTTGTCAAAAGAGCTGGTGGGGGCTATGAGGGTTGGGGTGCGGGAAAATGCAGGGAGAGAGGGCCATGTGCCTGGGGAGATGGGGTGCAGGGCAGAGGGGGGAAGATGGAGGGAGTGAGAGCCTTGCTCATCAGCCCAACACTGAGTGACATTTGCAGTAACCTTTCCCCTGGCTTTTATGAGCCGGCGCAGAAAGAGCAGAAGCACCAGGAATTTCAAACACATTTCGCCATTTCCCCTCAGCAAAGCCCCAGAGACCACTGATAAACACTCACTTCTGTATTAAACCAAAGAACTCCATAAACTCCTATCAGCCGTATAGCCACGGTCTGTATCAACAACAGAGTGCAGAGAATAACTTTAGGAACTGTTTAAGGACACAGCGGAGCGGATATGTAGTGTAGGAACAGAGAGATAAGAGGGTGGGGAAAAGAAAAAGAGTAAGAGAAAGAGAGACACACAAGAGACAGAAATAACCGACTGCCTAATGGTTCTTAAGTCTCGTCAAACATAGAACACCACATGGGATTTGTTTGCTTTAACACGGCTGGAGTAGAAAAGTGAATCACAGGAATTCAGTCTGGTTCAGTTCAGCCAGCTTGAACAATGGCCCCCGACACCTGATAGCCGAGGAACAAACCTCACGCGCACACACATTAGAGAGAGAGAGAGCGAGAGAGAGCGAGAGAGAGAGAGAGAGAGAGAGAGAGAGAGAGAGAGAGAGAGAGAGAGAGAGAGAGAGAGAGAGAGAGAGGGAGAGAGAGAGAGGGAGAGGGAGAGAGAGAGAGAGAGGGAGAGAGAGAGAGCATGAGATGGGGAGCGGGAGAGAGAGAGAGGGAGAGAGAGAGAGAGCGAGAGAGGGAGAGAGAGAGGGGGAGACAGAGAGGGAGAGAGAGAGAGAGAGAGAGAGAGGGAGAGAGAGAGAGAGAGCATGAGATGGGGAGCGGGAGAGAGAGAGAGGGAGAGAGAGGGAGAGAGAGAGAGAGAGAGAGAGGGAGAGAGAGAGAGAGAGCATGAGATGGGGAGCGGGAGAGAGAGAGAGGGAGAGAGAGAGAGAGCGAGAGAGGGAGAGAGAGAGAGACACACACTCCGAGTGATGCATGGGATTCACCTTCAGGCAGTGGGGGAGGTAGATCGACACGTTGTCCCTTCGGCAGCCCACTCCTGGGTTAGACAAAATAAGAAACAGCTGAATGATATAGTGAGCTGTCCCCTCAGATTCCGGAGGTAGAGAGTGGAACCACAGAGCTGAGAAACCAACTGCAAAACGCTCCATCTCTCGCCGTTCCTTCTCCATCTCTCGCTCTCGCTCTCCTTTTCTATTCTCCCTCTCTCCTGTTCAGCCACGGAGGCCTTTGCAGATTTCAAAGGGACATATAAATCCCAATTGAAAGCCACTGGAGTGTTCGCAAGCGTCAAATCGTGCCACCTACCAAGAGAGCGAGGGAATACGATGGAATAAAGAGATGGAGAATGAGCTTGGGGGTCATTGGACACACACACACACACGGTAGATTAAGTCCTCATCCTGTGTAATCTTAGACTGTGACTCCCTAGGGGACAGACAGAGGGACACGGTAACAGAGCTAAAGGCTACAGACAGATACAGGACATGTAACTATGTGGCAGTATGTTCTCCTTTAACAAGGCACACACTACCATGATACAGATACAGTGTGATAAAGAAGATGACATAACACTGGAGTGTCACAGCACAGCCAATCGTCCATAACCTTTGACCCCAAGATAACATATGCCAGTAAACTTCACCTAATCTAGACTAAACAGTTCTGCCTGCGGCTATGGAACCCTGACCTGTTCACCGGACGTGCTACCTGTCCCAGACCTGCTGTTTTCAACTCTCTAGAGACCGCAGGAGCGGTAGAGATACTCTTAATGATTGGCTATGAAAGCCAACTGACATTTACTCCTGAGGTGCTGACTTGTTGCACCCTCGACAACTACTGTGATTATTATTATTTGACCATGCTGGTCATTTATGAACATTTGAACATCTTGGCCATGTTCTGTTATAATCTCCACCCGGCACAGCCAGAAGAGGACTGGCCACCCTTCATAGCCTGGTTCCTCTCTAGATTTCTTCCTAGGTTTTGGCCTCTCTAGGGAGTTTTTCCTAGCCACCGTGCTTCTACACCTGCATTGCTTGCTGTTTGGGGTTTTAGGCTGGATTTCTGTACAGCACTTTGAGATATCAGCTGATGTAAGAAGGGCTATATAAATACATTTGATTTGATTTGATTTAAACCTGATCGGACTGGCCCCGCCCGGTGGTCTCCCGAGACAAAGAGGATTTTAATCTGGACTGGACTAAATGGCTGGGGGTCAGACGCACGCACGCACGCACGCACATACGTACACACACACACACACACACACACACACACACACACACACACACACACACACACACACACACACACACACACACACACACACACACACACACACACACACACACACACACACACACACACACACACAGAGATACTACTATAAAGCCCAGGTTCACTCTGCAATCTCTATAGGACTAGCACGGCAACGACATCTATTAACTTCAACATCCTATTACTACAGTCCACTTCTTGGAACGTCCTTCTCTGTTTGTCTTGACCCAACCCTTAATGATTACCCCTGTCATGACCTCTGACTCACTCTGTTGATTCATCTGAAGAGAGGGAGAGCGGTGGTCAATGGGTTGAACTGACTGATCGTCTGGGATGATGCCCGGGTCGAGACGGATACTAAGCCAGCTGTCTCCGAGCACAAACACAATATTCTAAGGTGTGATCTGGGTCCGGAACCATGTGGTCATCTATACCACTGTATCTCCTTAAATACACCCCCCCCCCCCCCCCCCCACCCACCAATTCAAACCCAAACACGCACACACACAAACACACACACCAAAAGCACAAAGCCACAGCAGCCTGGCACAATTTTGATATTGCAGAAAGAACAAACCGTGGATTTGATTGTAATAATGAGCTGCTGATTTGAACTGGTGGGTGGGGGATGGGAGGGACGCATGGGGTTTGTATGATCACAATCTCCCCTCACTGATGAATTCACTCCTCTCTCTCTGTTAGATGTTCTGTCTGGGTAAATGTCTGCTGGGGTCAAACCACCAGAGGTTGAACAGATGCAACATTGTACAACACTTCACCCTCGTTGAGTTCTATCAGCCCCTTTCTACTGTTCTACCATCCTCCTGAATAGAATCATCAGCCTCATGGAAGAAACACAGTGTGATTCGGGTGGGAGGTAGAAGGGGCGGGGGAGGATTTTTTGTGTTACACCGGGTCCAACAACTCTCGCAGTTTCCCTAATGTTCTCCTCGGGCTGCAGGTACAGTGGTGCAACTGTGCCTAGGGCTCTGTGGGGGTTCAGCGCTGGAGGTGTGCCGGCGGTGGGGTGTCGGAGCAGAGTGGGCACACTCAGGGGCAGCTGGCTGGGCAGGGTTCGGGGGGCCGGGAGGTGTGGGCGACGGCGGGGACGATGTGCTCGGTTGCACTGCTAGACGGAGAGTTAGGGCCGGGCTGTAGCCTACGTCTCATTCCTCCAGATTTCCCTTCAGAGGGGGAAATGAAGTGGAACGGTACCACACAGAGCAGACCTCCAACCAGGCCAGAGCAGAGCTCGAACCAGGCCAGAGCAGAGCTCGAACCTATTACATGATATTATATTGCATTACCAGGCTCTGCCCTGCTCTCTGTCACAGACAGACAGTCACACAGAGAGCAAGACCCCAGTACACAACGCAACACAACACAATGCATTCATCCTGGGGCCAAGGACACAGGACACCATGAGAATCACTACACTGAGACTGACCCAGGAACTGTAGGATGAAAAAAAGCTACTTAGAAATGAATGTCTCAGAGAAAAAAGGAAATATACATGAGGAAACAGGGGAGATGCTGCATTAGTTTATGTGTCGGGGGGCTAGGGTCAGTTTGTTATATCTGGAGTACTTCTCCTGTCTTATCCGGTGTCCTGTGTGAATTTAAGTATGCTCTCTCTAATTCTCTCTCTCTTTCTCTCTTTCTTTCTCTCTCTCGGAGGACCTGAGCCCTAGGACCATGCCTCAGGACGACCTGACATGATGACTCCTTGCTGTCCCCAGTCCACCTAGCCGTGCTGCTGCTCCAGTTTCAACTGTTCTGCCTGCGGCTATGGAACCCTGACCTGTTTACCGGACGTGCTACCTGTTCCAGACCTGCTGTTTTCAACTCTCTAGAGACCGCAGGAGCGGTAGAGATACTCTTAATAATGATCGGCTATGAAAAGCCAACTGACATTTACTCCTGAGGTGCTGCACCCTCGACAACTACTGTGATTATTATTATTTGACCATGCTGGTCATTTATGAACATTTGAACATCTTGGCCATGTTCTGTTATAATCTCCACCCGGCACAGGCAGAAGAGGACTGGCCACCCCTCATAGCCTGGTTCCTCTCTAGGTTTCTTCCTAGGTTTTGGCCTTTCTAGGGAGCTTTTCCTAGCCACCGTGCTTCTACACCTGCATTGCTTCCTGTTTGGGGTTTTAGGCTGTGTTTCTGTACAGCACTTTGAGATATCAGCTGATGTAAGAAGGGCTTTATAAATACATTTGATTTGATTTGATTTGAGAGCCAATAAAGGCTGACCTGTCAAACCTAAAATCAGTAAAAAAGGAAAGTCTTACCGCAAGACATGTGTTGTTGTTCAATTGAATCATCACACCTCATCAGAGGCCATCCAACACCTGTCAACATCTTTGCTGTGGGAGAGAGGACATGCTACCAGGGGTCTCTTCACAGTCCCCAAATCCAGAACGAATTCAAGGCAACGCATTGTATTATACAGAGCCATGATCACATGGAACTCCCATCTCAAATTACTCAAGCAAACAGCAACATTAGCTTTAAAAAACAAATAAAACAAGACGCCTCTACCCTAGCTGACCGAGTTGTAATGTCTACGTTCATGTTCTTAAATGTATGTAAATTGTAAAGTATTTTTGTCTGTAATGTCTTTTTCGTTATGTGTCTGACCCCATGAAGACTAGCAGCTGACGTCGGCTAATGGGGATCCTAATTGAATCTAAAAAAGCTGTGGGAGAGAGGAGACAGGAGTCTGTAGGTTGGACAGGGCTTAGTTTACACAGCTACTGAGTCAAACACAGCCAAGGATAATCTACTGTGCCCGCCAACAAATCCACTCCACAGTCTTAATCAATTCCCTAGACAACCTCCTTCACAACACACACGCAAGCATGAGCAATCATACACACACAGACACACATATGCATGCATACACACACACACACACACACACACACACACACACACACACACACACACACACACACACACACACACACACACACACACACACACACACACACACACACACACACACACACACACACACACACACACACACACACACACACACACACACACACACACACACCAGAAGTGAGGGAGCGAGATGATTACCTTGTCACACTTAATCGCAACTGTCCTCATAGGATTATGTGTAATCACAGAAATGTCACGTTAAAATTGCAAGAAGCAGAAGAAACCAGTAAGGTTTCAGCCGCCCTGAGTTGCCTGTTTTTCTTCTGTGTGTGTGTCTACGTGATCTAGACACATGCATGAGATAATCTCACATAAATGGCATTAAAAAAAACTGTCACATGCTTAAATAAACTCTGCATGTTTGAACACAATATGCACACACACACACACACACACACACACACACACACACACACACACACACACACACACACACACACACACACACACACACACACACACACACACACACACACACACACACACACACACACACACAGTGTTGAAAAAAGCCTATATGCTTTGGATAAAAGGCATTCCTTATCAGCTTGCTCATAAAGGAGCTGGGATAAAGGCATTTACTCCAATGAAAGAAGCAGCTTTACTACGCCTTCAGATTGGACTATAGAGAGATAGGAGCGGGGGAGAGAGAGAGAGGAGTGGGGGACAGAGAGAGAGGAGTGGGGGAGAGAGAGAGAGGAGTGGGGGACAGAGAGAGAGGAGTGGGGGGAGAGAGAGCAAGAGAGAGAGAGAGAGAAGACAGAGCCAGACAGAGAGAAAGATGGATGGAGTGTTGATAGAGGAACTGATGGATGGGAGTGGCTCTTATCTGGCACAGAATGTGTGTGTGTCCCTGTGTTGAGGATGTGTGTAGCACACATAGAAAATGGGTATGTGTGTGGGGTGTGCACATGAGGTGATACAGTGTGTGTGTGTGTGTGTGTGTGTGTGTGTGTGTGTGTGTGTGTGTGTGTGTGTGTGTGTGTGTGTGTGCGCGTGCACGTGTACAGTGCATTGTCTGCCAGTGCCCATGCTAACAGCTGGCCCTGTCTGCATAGTGAGTTGGCTGGCACATTTCTGCAGCAGGCAGACAGCAGCGCTGGGCTGGACTGGGAGGCTGGGAGCCGCACTAGGCGCTAGGATAATCCACTTCAAAGAGAACCATTGTCACACGCTAATGTGCAGAATGGCAGCCAGCGCTGCAGAAATCAGCATACACAGAGACTGGATATTTCCTCTGAGCCCCTCACTGTGCAAGAGAGGGGGAGAAAGTGGGAGGGGGAGCATAGTCACGGGAAAAAGGGATTCTGAGGGGGCTGCAGGACCTCCTGAAAACTAGGAATTTAAAAAAATATGAATATTAAAAAAGTTATATACATTCGTTTTTTGTTTCTCACAAAAAGTAATGCAATGGGCCTTTAATAGTCCTGTATTAGTGGACCGATATAGCCATCTGCAGCACAGGCAAAAATATTTGTCCAGGCCCTCTCACCCCTGTCGTCTAAAAAGAAAATCGCAGCACGCCCACCCCAAACTACTTCCCTCGGTTATGAGGGGCAGAGAGAGAGAGAGAGACACACAGAGTGGCTTGGAGATAGATAGAGGAGATGTTGGAGATAGAGGGGAAGGGATACAGGGTGAAAATGAGAGACAGAAAGAAAAAGAGGAGAGAGAGACAGGTAGTTTGAAGGAGGAAAGATACATGAAGAGTGTTGGGACTGGTGAGGGACTGGTTGCTCAGGAGGAATAATAGACATCCAACACTAGTCTCCATGTCGTCATGAGGCCTTTTCAACGCCGTTGAGTCACCAGGCTCTCCAGACCTGAGAGGTATAGAAGGAAGGTGGAGAAACTCCTCGAGCAAAGACACTCGCGTCAGCCTTACAGTGGCTGACGTAGGCTCTTTCTATTGCTATTTATATAGCTCAATAATAACAAAGGAGAAATGTGGATCACAATGAGAGCCTACTGTACATCCACACTGTTCCCCTACAGTACACCCTTTATTTTTTACCATCTGCATGATTTTCTCCGTTCCCTCTTTCGCTCTTCTTCATTTGAACCTGCGGCTGAGAGCCACTGAGATTGAGACAGATAAGTTCAAAGCCTCTCACACGGACTGCTTCTGTCCCTAATAGTGCTGCAGTAGGACTATATTTTACCTGGGTTGAAACAGTATGACTGATCATCATAGCAAGGTTGATAAACCTCCATGTACTGTTTATGTGTGTGAGTGTGTGTGTGTTTGTGTCACATCTGCTCCTGCTCCTCCTCCTCCCCCCCCCCCGGTGTACGACGTCGTCAGAATACTAACCACCGGCCCTGGGATTCATCATTACGCACACCTGGCACTCATCATTACGCACACCTGTGAATCATTACGATTCACACCTGGACTCCATTACCGTCATAATTTCCTCCCCTTTATGTCACTCTCCCATATCTGGTATTTTTCTTGTGTATCTGCGTTATGCCTCATGTTAATGTTGTGTTCTTGGTGTTTTATTAAAACGTTGCACCTGCTTCCGACTCACCGCCCCATCATTACAGAATAACTCAAAATATGGAAGCAGCCGGACAACCGGGCTTCTCCCAGACGATCAATGAACAAGATGACCTTCTTCGTCAACACCGTGATCAGCTGGCTCAACTGGGGACGGCCATGGAAGATGTTCTCCGCAGTCTACAATGTCTCAACAGCGGAGGATATTCTAGAGCCAGTCTACCCAATGAGTCAGCACACCAGCCCATCCAGCAACCCGCTCAGGTTAGCGACGCCTGTCTATCCCTCCTGGAGAAATATGCATCTAAATATACATCTAAATGCCGTGGCTTCCGTCTTCAGTGCTCCCTCTATTTCGCAGATCAGATGGGAGCCCCCACCACTGAGAGGTCTAAGGTTGCCACGGTTATTTCTCTGCTGACTGGGCGGGCATTGGAATGAGCTACGGCCGTCTGGGAGGGAGCAAGAGCTTGAGTCTTATGAGGGGTTCATGGCTCTGTTTAAATGTATTTTCAATCATCCCGCAGATGGCAGAGAGGGAGGTGAACGTCTGCTTCAGCTCCAGCAGGGGAATCAGATGGCTGCTGAGTATGTGCTTACCTTCCGGTGTAGCAGCTTCCAGTGGATGGAATGAGCCGGCGCTCCGCACGTTATTTAGAAGAGGTCTGCATGAGGAGGTCCAGATGGAACTGGCCTGCTGGGATGACAACCTCGCCCTAGGGGCATCACATTACGATGGCCATCCGTATGGATAACCTCCTCCGGAAACGTTGGCATTTCCATCGCTTCTCTCCCTCCTTTGGCAAGTGAACCCATGGAGGTAGGGGTCCCTCGCCTTCCCGCGGCGGAACGACGCAGACGGATGCAGCTGGGGCTCTGTCTGTACTGTGGCCAGGGAGGACACAAGTGCCAGCGGTGTCCGTTACTTCAGAATCCGGGATCCACTAGAGCAGAGGGACAGTCACGTGATGTTACATCCCCCGGACCAGGAGTGAGTATTCCATCTACTGCTCTTCCTGTTAGACTCTTTCTAGTACCCATCACTATGGTTGACTGTCCCTCATGCCCTGTGTCTACAGCTTTAGTGGATTCTGGCACCGCAGGGAACTTTATGGATCAAAACCTTGCCTCCTCTAGGATCCGGAACCGTCACACACATCACCCAACCACTCACCCTCACCGTGGAGCCCAATCACCAGGAAAAGATCCCCTTCATCACCAGTGCACCAGTTCACATGATCATCCTCGGCCTACCTTGGCTTCAGCGCCATAACCCTACCATCTCATGGTCGAGGATGAGAATCCCTGACTGGTCACCTGAATGCCAGAAGACCTGATTTCCTGTCTCCTGTGGTTCCACGTCGGTTGAGAGTCCTGTGGTTTCCCTCTAGCTCAACATCCCGGAGGAATATCAGGATTGTCCCTGTATCGATTACCGTGGACCCAATGACATGACCACGAAGTATCGGTACCCTCTCCTGCTGGTGCCGTCTGCCATCGAGCAGCTCCGCGGGGCCCGGTTCTTCACCAAACTGGACCTGCGGAGTGCCTACAATCTCATTCGCATCCGGGTGGGGGATGAGTGGAAGACAGCGTTCAGCACAACGTCTGGTCACTATGAGTACTTGGTTATGCCCTTTGGCTTAGCCAATGCTCCGTCAGTGTTCCAGGCATTCGTTAATGAGGTGTTCAGGGACATGCTCGGACGTCGGGTGATTGTGTACATCGATTACATCCTGATCTTCTCAACCAACCTGGAAGATCACATCACTCACGTTCGAGCAGTCCTGGAACACCTCTTGGCTAACCATCTGTTCGTCAAGGCCGAGAAGTGCCAATTCCACTAGAGGGCTGTCTCCTTTTTGGACTACCAAATCAACCTGCAGGGAGTGAGGATGGAGGACAAGAAGGTAGATGTGGTAAGGTCATGGCCAGTCCCAACCACCAAGGGGCTACAATGGTTTTTGGGATTTGCCAACTTTTACCGCCGCTTCATCAGGAAATTCAACACCGTAGCCGCCACCTTCACTTCGCTCCTCAAGGGTGGGCCTCGTAGGTTGGTTTGGTCTCCAGCAGCAAACGAGGCCTTTCATCTCCTCAAGGGGCGTTTCACCTCCGCCCCCTTGCTAAATCACCCACATCCCATGCTGCCTTTTGTGGTTGAGGTAGACACATCAGTGGTGGGTGTGGGGGCAGTTTTGTCACAAGGACACGGGGACCCACTGAAATGGTATCCTTGTGCTTTTTTCTCCAAGAAACTGTCCCCCGCAGGAATTACAACGTCGGCGTTCGGGAGCTCTTGGCGCTGAAGTTGGCATTCATTATGATTCACATCTGGACTCTATTAACTTCCATCATTTCCTCCCCTTTATGTCAATCTCCCATATCTGGTATTGTTCTTGTGTATCGGTGTTATGCCTCATGTTAGTGTTGTGTTCTTGGTTTTGTTTTTGTTTAATTTTATTAAAACGTTTCACTTGCACCTGCTTCTGACTCACCATCATTAGTGTGCGTGTGTGTCAGAGGATGTTTCCCGGCTAACACATTTGGTTCCTTGTAACTTATGGGAACGTATGTTGTTTTGTTTCCCATTGGTTCTGTGAACGAAGCCATAGGTTTCCTGACTGGTAAAACTACATTTAAAAAAAATATATTCTGAGAATGGAAGTGAAAATTTGGCCTGTTCTGGGAACACAAATGTTAAGTTGCAGGGAGGATTTGAGAATGTTTTCTTGGGAGGTTTGTTCATCGTTCTGAGAACAGAAATCATAAGTATTATTGAATTACCTTCAAATAACCTAACACAGTTAGCTTAGGTTAACTGTTTGGAACTCCAAGCACAAATTAATTTGCTTAGGCATTAATCATGTAACCTCATTTTTTTTATTGTAACCCAGAGACAGTGAGATTTGAACCAATGATTGTCTATTCTCTATCCATGGAATTAGTCCACTGCGCCACCAGGTTGGACCAGGTCCACTGCGCCACCAGGTTAACTCATACAAAGCTGTTCATTTTAGTCTATTCAAACAAACCCATTTCAAAGGAAACAAGCACTCATTAAGATCAGGTGTGTGGGCATAGCCAACACACCTGAACACATTTAACAAGAGTTTTGCTGAGAACGGAATCTATGTTTTAAATAACGTTCTTTGAACTTTAATGTTTTGTGGTTTTTATGGAAAGTTTTCTTAATGTTTTGACAACATGACTTTAAATAGAGCCATAAGGAAACCTTCAGAAAACATTACTGAAGTACTGACATTTTCCCACAACATTTTCTTAATGTTCTCTGAACGTTCTGACATGACTTTAAATAGAACACCGAGAACCTGAGAACGTTATGCTGAAGTACAAAACTTTTCCAACAGAATAACGTTTTCTTAATGTTCTCTGAACATTACTCTTAATAAAACCACGAGGAAACACGCAGAACAAAAAGTTATCCTTGAGTACTGAAACTCCCAAATAAGAACTATATGGTTCTCAGAACGTTATGTGCTAGCTGGATATCCTGGCACCATTCCCAGAACATTGTGGAAAGGTTGTATGCAAAATAACCATAGGACAACCATGCTCTCACCAAGCTCTAAGAAGCATATGGTTCTCAGAACATTGTGCGCTAGCTGGGTAGTGTGTGTGTTGGTAGAGGACCAGGGCAAAGCATTTAATTCACTGCAGGTCTAATTAATCCAGTGCGCAGCGGGCTGTTAAATAAATACTCCTGAGATTACAGAGCCAGTACAGGCAGGCTGAGGTGAGCAGCCAAACGGCTAACAAAGCTAACAGATCCACCCGTGGTTGCGTCCCAAACGGCACCCTATTCCCTATGTAGTGCACTACTTTTGACCAGGGACCATTAGGCTCTGGCCAAAAGTAGTGCACTATATCGGGAATATGATTCAATTTGGGACATATCCAGTGTGTCTATGCATACTGGTGGCTACCATCCTTTACACACGCTGCACTCTATTTTGTGAAGTGGACCCTGGAGTATTCCAGGTCAGTGCCTGGGAGAGAACCACATGGTTGTGATGGATGCCCTCCCTGGTTTTGATGGTAAAATCAATTACGTGTGTTGTTTTGTGAGCCACGACCCATTCTTTAAGGGTTAGGGAAGTTAGACTGCCTGGTGTGATGACCAGGATACACATTGGAAGAGAATGAAGGAGAAATGCTCTTTCCTTCTTTCACCTCTTTTTAAATCTCCCTTACCAACTCTCTCTCTCTCTCCTGTCCTTGTTTCTTCTCTTGGCTTGTGTCTGTTGTTAAGGTCTGTCCTCTCTGTTCCTCCTCTAACTAAAGGTCTCAAAGTCAAGTGGAGGACGAGTCACCCTCTTCACTTTAAAAGAGCAAGCTGCCTCCAGGAGACCGCAGCTGGCAAGAGGTTGTGCACACACAGAAACACACACACACACACACACACACACACACACACACACACACACACACACACACACACACACACACGCACACACACACACACACACACACACACACACACACACACACAGACACACACAGACACACACACACACACTAAGGCATATAACGCAAACGAAAATGTACATGCCACAGACACACACACAAGCTGACAACGCAAATGAAAACGTAGCCTATATGCACGACACACACACAATAATAGGCTGAGGTGTTTCTCATGTTTAGCCTTGGAGAATAAGGGGCTAAGTGGACTGGCTTTGGTGTTCAGCATCCAGCAGTGTTGTTCCAGGGAACACTTTTTATGTTGTCAGATCCCCTGCTGGGCTCCCCATATGCCTCCCAGAAGCCCTCCCTCCCAGCCTCCCCCGGCCCCTAACACAGTCATCATCACGTCACTTCAGCAAGCAGGCCAATCAAGCCCACACTGTCACTTCACTGTAATGACTGTCACTCCCCGCAGTGGACCCGGGCCAGAGAGGCTGACACACACACACACACACACACACACACACACACACACACACACACACACACACACACACACACACACACACACACACACACACACACACACACACACACACACACACACACACACACACACCAAGGGTGTACATACAGATGTATGACGCACTAAACAACACACTCAATAAGAAGAGAAAATGAGAGAGAGAACATGGCCTTAAAGCCCCTGCAGGACCAGGTAGACACATCTCATCATTAGTTGACTGAACTATACAACCCGTTAAGCCCACCACCATCCCCCCCAGATCCATCAGAGCATAGGAAAACATCACCTAGCATGCATCTCTGCTGGGACTAACAAGGTAAGTAACTCCGTGTCGTGTTAGGAGTGCTGACAGAGATGCAGCCAGGCAGTAGATACAGAGAGAGAGAGAGCAGCACCTGGGGGCTCTAACTGGATAAAGGGGGTTGGGAATCAGCTCCTACCCAGCTCACCCCCTGTCCATACACAACCATGAGGCATACAGAGCAGGGCAATGCCCCTGGGGTGAGGGAGGTAGGATAGCCAGGTTTATGTGTGTGTGAGAGAGAGAGAGATAAAGTGTGTGTGTGTGTGTGTGTGTGTGTGTGTGTGTGTGTGTGTGTGTGTGTGTGTGTGTGTGTGTGTGTGTGTGTGTGTGTGTGTGTGTGTGTGTGTGTAGGACGGCTGGGAGATCAGGAGGTGGAATAGCATAGGGGGTGAGGTAGGATGTTTCCTGTATATTTTGTCTCTCTGTGTGCATAGTGTGCTGGCCCTACAAGGCAGGTGGAGCTGGGTTAAGTCACAATGACCAGGAGAGTTGGAGAGCTGCCACTGCCAAGGCAACCATGAGGGATGGAGGAGGAGATGGGAGGTCCAGAAAATCCATCCATCACGCCCGTCTCTGCCTCTGTCCAGGAGCAGCAAACTAAATGTCTATGGCTGCCTTACTACACACACACACACACACACACACACACACACACACACACACACACACACACACACACACACACACACACACACACACACACACACACACACACACACACACACACACACACACACACACACACACACACACACACACTGACAGTCTCAAAGACATAGACACACAATCACGGACACAGCCATACATGCCACAAATACCACGTCACATACCCTGTGATGTTAGTATGTGAAGTATGACGATGTGAGAGCTCGGAGAGGGAAGTTGGTGAGCAGTGAACTATGGCATTCAGACAAACTTGTTTCTTTTTCTTCAGTCCAACTCCACAGCCTTTTAATTAGCTCCACTGATTTACACCATGAACACCTGGGGACATCAAACAGCCATCCAATTACTCAACGCTACAGGACAGACTGGCCTTCCACACAGCCTGCCTGGGAACAGAACAGAATGGCCTCAATACAGCAGAATGGACTGGACTATGGAACAGAAGTAGCCCGTGCCTGGAAGTGTCCATCATAGATCGTATCACTGTCTATAGCCATGATTGTGTAAAGCACATTCATAACACAAGGCTTTTAAATGCACTTATGAATGCACCAACTGTAAGTCATTCTGGATCAGAGCGTCTGCTAAATGACTCAAATGTAAATGTAAATGGGTGTACTGTGGATTACAATAACACTGAAAATGACATGGATTTGTGCTGGGGCACCGGTGTACATTGACTCTGTACCGGTACCCCCTGTATATAGCCCCACTATTGTTATTTACTGCTGCTCTTTAATTATTAGTTATTCTTATCTCTTACTTTTTTGTTGGTATTTTCTTAAAACTGCATTGTTGGTTAAGGGTTTATAAGTAAGCATTTCTACCTACCTACCTACCTACCTACCTACCTACCTACCTACCTACCTACCTACCTACCTACCTACCTACCTACCTACCTACCTACCTACCTACCTACCTACCTACCTACCTACCTACCTACCTACCTACCTACCTACCTACCTACCTACCTACCTACCCACCCACCCACCCACCCACCCATCCAACCATCCAGAGGGTAACCCTACCCCCCTGTAATTACCCCTAGCCTGGCCTAGCCCAGGTCTGGGCCCCAATCCCAATACCACAGATTAAGCCTGTCCTTTCAGCTCCCTCCCGTTTCCCTGATCCCACAGATAAGAGCAGCCGAGGAGAAGAAAGGAAAGAGTCTCCTCCCAAAGGCACAGACAGGCAGGGCTATAATCAGGCCTTCTGCCGCCTGGGGGTAAGGTGGGAGAACAGGGTAAGGGGTGGAGTGAGGGTCAGTTGTTAGAGGCAAGGTCCCCCCCCTCCCCCTCCAGCCACACAGTGACAGTCAGACCACAAACCTTTCCCCACTCACACAAGACCATGGTGATGTCATTGGACAGTCAGTATATCCACAAGGAACTGTGTGTGTGTAAGTGTGTATGTGTGTGTGTGTGTGTGTGTGTGTGTGTGTGCGTGCGTGCGTGCGTGTATGTGCGTGCGTGTGTGAGATCCCGCTGTCCCCCACCAAACTGTGTCTGGAAAGTGCCTGTGTTTTTATGCACCACAATCTGATGGGTGGGGTGATTTCAGTTTATGACTTGACCGATGCTAGAGGGTGAGGGTCTAGGTGAGAACAGAACAGTAAAATAGATCTCCTAAATACTCCACCCTACATCTCCTTGGCAGCTTTGTGCTCCACATGCATCTGTCTCGCCTGTAGGCCTGCCAGGAAGGCATTACGAACAGGAAGAAAGATCTGGAGAAATGCTAATGGAAACCATTTGCAGGAGTCATCAGCGCGTTTTACCGAAGCCATTTTAAGAGCTAGCTCTGGGATCTGTAAGCACCCCGCAATCTCAGTTAGAGACAGATCCATCATCCCTGGAGGGGGCCCTGTGTGTGTGTGTGTGTCTCTTGCTCTCTGTCTCTGTCTCTCTCTCTCTAAGTTTGAAAGATGTGCTCCATCTGATATATGCAGAGACAGGGTTGATGTCATTTAGGACACATACATTCCAGTAGTGACTCTGGCAGGGCAGTAAAATGGCAGCAGAGCAGTGTTAGGTTAGTGTAGTCTCGGCCATGCAGTACGTCTGTCTGTCTTCTCTCTCACACCCCTCTCAACCACACTACCAATACACAGACGGCCTCAACGTTGTCATGGGTTGCAGGATCATGTTTAGAGCCAACGGCAAAGTCCTCCATTTTAGAGTGGACTGATAGGGTCATAAATCTTGTTTCAGTTTCTCAGAGGCAACTGTGATGAGATCCAGAGGAGAGCAGTAAGACAACCAGTCAATGTTGCTGCAATGTTCCTGTAACCTTGGCCTATAAGGAAAATAAATCACAAGTACTGGTAGAAAATAGGCCTATACTATATAAGTTATCTATTGCATATTCTAATCATATTGTCATCCTTATCTCCTTGGCTCCTATGTATAGAGGGCAGGTGGCTCCTATGTAGAGGGCAGGCCATGGCTGATCTATAATAGGATTTAGTGATTTTGCTTAACGGTGTGATATAACCCATAATGCAAATTGACCAGTGTGTGTTGATCAATGAATTCCTGCCTATTGAGTAGCCTCTTTGTCTTTCTCAAAGTAAAAAAACTCAAATACTATGCAGACAATCGATAGATATGTACTAAATCTATATCTTAAATTACAAAACGTAAGATGACCATGAATTATTATTGACAATATAAACGAAATTGATTAACCTATTGCAATAGCCTATACCACAGAAAGTCTATCTATGAAGCGACTGTGAACCGTGAGTCGTCGAGACCCCCCCCCGTTATCATTGTAGAAGCAGAATCCCGGAGAGGACCGTGTTTTAATAAGGCAATCATTCACTTTCAGATTTCGTTTCTAAGGTCTAACATGAATAATGACGTTATTAGAGTTAACCAACAAGGAGCCGCGTGGTTTTTCAAATGCATTAGCGGAGCGCTTTCTGTAAATATTTAATTCAAGCTTTCACAGGTATGCGACCGATAGCCTACGCACCCGGCAAGTTGAGGAGAGATCAACTCAAGCTCAACATCAAAACAGCAGATAAATGAATATTTGTGGAATATAAAGTTTGGCATACACTGGATTCGTCCTTGAAGATAAATCACATGAGAAATGTTCAAATATGAATATCTCATAATTCCAAAAAGGGGATTCATTCTGCGGTAGCCTAAGATTTTGTCCCAAAAATGACCGGTAGCCTACCTTCGATAGCATGTAATATCTTAAAGAAAACTCACATTTGAACTGTTAATAGAAGGAATAAATATTATGCAGGCTTAACGTCATTGACGACCCACAACTCCGAACTTGAAGGAGATTTTACGGGATCATTGTGCGTAATCTTCGGGTCGCTGCGGTATCCTACACTTCCAATGGTCTGGCAAGACAAATATTCCACTTGTGCATTTCAGAAGAATAAACAAACAAATAAATGCCATAGGCTACAGTTACCACCCAACAATGCACATTAATAATCTGCGTCTGAATTTGACTGTCCCTCCATTCATATTTGAGAATTCAACTGCGCACGGGTCTTCCCGCTAGCGCGTACATCTTACAAAGCTATATTTCTATAAAACGTTGTCATATTTTATATAAAATTCACATATGTTTAAAAGGGCTAAACCGACCAGTGCTTGAGTCATGTGTTCTAGGCGCCCGACCGTGGGCTACACGTCTCCAGAAATGAAAGAACGGACAGCGGACCCTCGAAGCCACATCAGCGCGGTTTCTGAATAAAAGGTAAAAAGCTCGAGACTTACCGATCAGCATCGTGCGTCCAGGACCGAACAGACTTCGCTCCAGCTCGGTGTTTCACAGCGCGTAAATATTACGCGGTATCCCCAGAAAAGAAGTGCATGCAACGACGCACAAGTATCATATGCTCCGCTCCGGGAGTTTAAACAAACACAACTAAAAGAAGCGCCTGCTATATATTCTGTCCTATTTCCCAGTCTCTGTCGCTCTCTCTTTGCAATCCTTTTCTTCCTCGGGGACAAATCCCAACAGATCCCATCTACTACAACTCAGAAGAATGATGCACATGCTCCTCAATTAAAACCTATATTGATCTGCTGCTCTGCGTGGCCCGAAGGAGGCGAGGGAAGGGGAATGGAGAGATGAGGGGTTGCTTGCACCCCCCCTCTCTCTCGCTCTCTATTTCTTGCTCAGCTGGACGACGTTAAACCTGAGCGGACAGCGCAGATGGGAAAATAAGCTGGTGTTATTTTAACAGTCCTCATAGCGCATATTGTCTCTTAGATAACGGCTCCGTGATAACGGCTTTGTGAAACGGCTACAATAGTAATGTCACTCTCCCTGATGGGGGGAGGAGCCAGGTCGAGGTGATAATTGATATGCATCAATCACACATTTACAGCCACACCAGACAGCCCATTGAGTGGCTAAACGGTGAAAAATACAATAACGGAGCACTAGTTGGAATAGGTTGACTACTCCACCCCTGTGTAGTCCAACACTTCATGGGTACCTGGGTTGAACCGTGACCCTTAAATTGATGGACAAAGGTCACCCTAATGGAATTTGAGTATTGTCACCCAGCAGCATAGTGACAAGGCCCTGCTTGGTTACAGAGAAAAATAGGGAGATAGAGAGAGAAGGAGAGAGGAAGAGAAAGAGAGAGAGAGCACGAGAGAAAGAGAGAGATAGCGAGAGACTGAGAAAGAGAGAAGAGAGAGAGAGATGGACACACACACACACACACACACACACACACACACACACACACACACACACACACACACACACACACACACACACACACACACACACACACACACACACACACACACACACACACACACACACAGATAAGCGAGGAGTGATTCTGCTGCCAGCCAGCCAGCAGCAGCTAGAATAAAAGTAGACTGACTGACTGTACAAAGAGAGAGAGGCAGCAGAGGACTTTTAAAGCTATTAAAGATACGCTTTGAGGGAAACTGGCTGCTCTGTGAGTATGTGTGTGTGTGTGTGTGTGTGTGTGTGTGTGTGTGTGTGTGTGTGTGTGTGTGTGTGTGTGTGTGTGTGTGTGTGTGTGTGTGTGTGTGTGTGTGTGTGAGAGAGAGGGTGTGTGTGTAAAGGGGGTTTTCTGTGAGGTTTTAGAAGGAGTGAATGATATGCAATGTGTATGGGTGCTTGTATAAAAAAGAGCATGCAGCAGTGTGTGTGTAATGTGTGTACGTGTATGTCATTGCAGCAGCGTGTGTGTAATGTGTGTATGTCATTGCAACTGTGAGTGTTCCTGATCTGAGTGACAGTTGCTCATATTCATCCGTCGCTTCTCTCTCTCCTTTGTGTCTTTCGTCTTTTGCCTTAGCGCAATGTTGTGGAGCCTGCTAGCGCTGAGTGTGTGTCTCTCTGTGTGTTCAACTGTACTTGGACTGAGTGTGTTTAACATCGTGTGTGTGTGTATGTGTGTGTATGTGTGTGTATGTGTGTGTGTGTGTGTGTGTGTGTGTGTGTGTGTGTGTGTGTGTGTGTGTGTGTGTGTGTGTGTGTGTGTGTGTGTGTGTGTGTGTGTGTGTGTGTGTGTGTGTGTGTGTTCCTCTAAAGGCAGGAGAGGAGAGCAGGCTGAAGAGCCTTGGTATAGTGCTAAGCTCTACTGGAGCCTGGCCAAAGCACATCTCCCAGAGTGCTATCAGGAACTTAATTACACCATTCAATCGCTCCCTTGCTTTCCCTCTACCTCTTCCTCCATCTCTCCCTCTCTCTGCTCTGCTCACCTCCTTCCTTCCATCCTTCCTCATTCTGCTCTCTCTCCCCCCCAATCGGTGTCTCCATCTAATCTCTGACTTCCCTCTCTCTACCTCCATCTTGTTGCTCTTCCCCCTCTTTTTTCTACCTCCCTCCTTCTCTCTGTCCTCTTGTGTGGTGTGAGGCGGGCAGGCAGACTGGCGGTGAGTTGAAGAAGATGTTATTGGTGTGAACTGAGAGAGGGTGATGGTGAAGTGTGCTAGGAGCAGATAGACTATACGGGATACACACAGAACGTCAGAAACCACAGGAGGAGTTTGGAATCAAGTGCATTTCCTCCACAGACTAGGTGCTAGAGAAGAGTCTCCTCCGTCCCTCAGCTGCTCAGTAGAGGTTCCAGGGACGAGCACGGCTAGCCAAGGTGTCCTTGAGAGTAGTGTATAAACCACAGTAGCCATGGACCCCCAGTTCTCATGGCAGACTGTGGGTATGGAGGGCAGCTGTACCCGCCGACTAGCCCTGCCAACCACACGCCAACCACCGTGCCAACCATATAGCCCACACAGGCATGAGAGAGCCAGAGCTAATGAGAGAGGCTGGCTCTCCACTTTAGATTCACCAGCCATGACACAGCCCAATGCCCTTCAGCATGAGATAGAGAGCACTATGAAACAGGACTGCTAGTGAGATCAGTGTCTTCGCAGAGGAGAGCTGTTCAGTCAGAACGTGAGTCAAGGCATAACCACTACTCTACACAAGCACCCAGAACCAGGCGTCAGATTGTATGAGACCAACCCCTAGACGCAACATCATCAACATCCACAGCAAGCCTCACCCGGGACAGAGTTGAGTTAGTCTAACCCACGCTCGATGAAACTCCACAGGGCATAATGGCTCTCTGCGGCGCCTAGAGAGGTCACCATGGTGGAGTTGGCTTTGGGCTCCTCTTGACGTTGATGGGCAAATGAGTTCAACCGCGATTGTTTGATATCGGAGGGGGAGTATAGTAGTGATGGTGATGGTGTTGATAATAATGCGGCTATATGGGTGCAGCGCAGTGCCCGGCGGAGCCAGGTATCTATGGTGATGAGGATTGGGCCCTGGAGAGAGGAGAAGGTCAAGCTGTCACATTCCACTCCAGTGAAATTACATCCTCTGTAGCCCTCCACTCCGCTGCCGGGCCGCTGATAACTGGCCTCGGAGTGTGTGTGCGTGAGTGAGTGTGTGTGTAGGGTAGAGCAGCACACATGGGACCAGGGACGAGGAGGAGGACAGTCGCGGGCGGGCATTCATTAACATGCAGGATCTGTATGGTGGCATGCTGTCAGAGACAGAGTGGTGTAGTGGGCAGAAGTGGCGGGGGTGGCGTAAGAGGTGGGCACAATGGGACTGTGTGACAGGGAGGGCAGGAGACACGAGGCGGGAGGGGGAAGATGTCTGGAATATTGAGAAATGTGTCACCTGGGAGATAGAGCTCTGACATGCATTGAGATAGATAGTAATTCTCTATGACATTTGAACAAGCTTTTACATGACTAATGACTGGAGTCCTTTTTTTTACCGTGTCAGCCTAATACAACTAGCTATCAGAGAGAAGAACGCAAGCACACTGTTGTATTTGGATGAAGACATAGTAAAATCCAGAAACTTCTAAAGGGTGAAATCCATTTCTATCCATTAGCTACATATGCACAGCTATACACATCAACAAACTGCCCAAACTGCTACAAACACACATACTGTTAACTGGTAAACACAAACACAGTCTGTTGAGCGAGTCTTTATGTGAAGTTCCTCTTCTGTCTCTCTCCAGCATGCGGACAGCGGTGATCAATACATGTCTAGGTGTGACTGTCTTTTAATGTTCCCCTTTACTGTCCAATCAGTCCCAGGCAGGGGGCAGGGAGAAATCACACTGCTGGTTCGATTGGTGTGTGTGTTTTAAACTGCCACAAACTGTTACTTCTCTGGACCGATGGGTGTGTGTGTTCCTCGTATTCTCTTTGGTTACGTACTGTTGTGTATCACCAACCCTATTCTACTACAGTATGTGCTGGATATGTTTTCATTGGGAATATCATTGGACATTACCCAGTGGATATGAAATGTACTACACATCATCACACTGTAGAAGCATAGAACTTACATGATACTCAGTTTACTTGAAACTATACAGTAAAGTTTTATTCTCACTTTTGACAACTGATAGGGGATGACTGACAGGTGGAACAACACCAGTATGATTTATTAAAGCTACCTCCTTCTCCCCCTCTTCTTCCTCTTCTCTTCCAAGCAACTAGCGTCAATTAGGGGCAGGTCTGCCAACCTGCAGTGGAGTCTTCCCGCCCAGGTGATGACTGACAGCCAATGGAGATGAAAGCATGACGAGAAGCGGCTAGCTCTCGCTCTCTCCTCTTTTTTTTCCTCTCTCGCCATCTCTCTCTCTCTCTCTCTTTCTCTCGCCGCCTCTCTCTCTGTCTCTCTCTCTCTATCTATCTCTCTCTCTCTCTCTCTCTCTCGCTTTCTCTCTCTCTCTCTCTTTCGCTTTCTCTGTCTCTCTATCTCTCTATCTATCTATCTATCTATCTATTTTCAATTCAATTCAATTCAAGGGGCTTTATTGGCATGGGAAACGTGTTAACATTGCCAAAGCAAGTGAGGTAGATATTATACAAAAGTGAAATAAACAATACAAATTAACAGTAAACATTACACATACAGAAGTTTCAAAACAATAAAGACATTACAAATGTTATATTATATATATACAGTGTTGTAACAATGTACAAATGGTTAAAGCACACAAGTTAAAATAAATAAGCATAAATATGGGTTGTATTTACAATGGTGTTTGTTCTTCACTGGTTGCCCTTTTCTTGTGGCAACAGGTCACAAATCTTGCTGCTGTGATGGCACACTGTGGAATTTCTCCCAGTAGATATGGGAGTTTATCAAAATTGGATTTGTTTTCAAATTCTTTGTGGATCTGTGTAATCTGAGGGAAATATGTCTCTCTAATATGGTCATACATTGGGCAGGAGGTTAGGAAGTGCAGCTCAGTTTCCACCTCATTTTGTGGGCAGTGTGCACATAGCCTGTCTTCTCTTGAGAGCCATGTCTGCCTACGGCGGCCTTTCTCAATAGCAAGGCTATGCTCACTGAGTCTGTACATAGTCAAAGCTTTCCTTAAGTTTGGGTCAGTCACAGTGGTCAGGTATTCTGCCACTGTGTACTCTCTGTTTAGGGCCAAATAGCATTCTAGTTTGCTCTGTTTTTTTGTTAATTCTTTCCAATGTGTCAAGTAATTATCTTTTTGTTTTCTCATGATTTGGTTGGGTCTAATTGTGCTGTTGTCCTGGGGCTCTGTGGGGTGTGTTTGTGTTTGTGAACAGAGCCCTAGGACCAGCTTGCTTAGGGGACTCTTCTCCAGGTTCATCTCTCTGTAGGTGATGGCTTTGTTATGGAAGGTTTGGGAATCGCTTCCTTTTAGGTGGTTGTAGAATTTAACGGCTCTTTTCTGGATTTTGATAATTAGTGGGTATCGGCCTAATTCTGCTCTGCATGCATTATTTGGTGTTCTACGTTGTACACGGAGGATATTTTTGCAGAATTCTGCATGCAGAGTCTCAATTTGGTGTTTGTCCCATTTTGTGAAATCTTGGTTGGTGAGCGGACCCCAGACCTCACAACCATAAAGGGCAATGGGCTCTATGACTGATTCAAGTATTTTTAGCCAGATCCTAATTGGTATGTTGAAATTTATGTTCCTTTTGATGGCATAGAAGGCCCTTCTTGCCTTGTCTCTCAGATCGTTCACAGCTTTGTGGAAGTTACCTGTGGTGCTGATGTTTAGGCCGAGGTATGTATAGTTTTTTGTGTGCTCTAGGGCAACGGTGTCTAGATGGAATTTGTGGTCCTGGTGACTGGACCTTTTTTGGAACACCATTATTTTGGTCTTACTGAGATTTACTGTCAGGGCCCAGGTCTGACAGAATCTGTGCAGAAGATCTAGGTGCTGCTGTAGGCCCTCCTTGGTTGGTGACAGAAGCACCAGATCATCAGCAAACAGTAGACATTTGACTTCGGATTCTAGTAGGGTGAGACCGGGTGCTGCAGACTGTTCTAGTGCCCGCGCCAATTCGTTGATATATATGTTGAAGAGGGTGGGGCTTAAGCTGCATCCCTGTCTCACCCCACGACCCTGTGTGAAGAAATGTGTGTGTTTTTTGCCAATTTTAACCGCACACTTGTTGTTTGTGTACATGGATTTTATAATGTCGTATGTTTTACCCCCAACACCACTTTCCATCAATTTGTATAGCAGACCCTCATGCCAAATTGAGTCGAAGGCTTTTTTGAAATCAACAAAGCATGAGAAGACTTTGCCTTTGTTTTGGTTTGTTTGGTTGTCAATTAGGGTGTGTAGGGTGAATACATGGTCTGTTGTACGGTAATTTGGTAAAAAGCCAAATGTCTCTCTATCTATCTATCTCTCTCTCTCTCTCTCTCTCTCTCTCTCTCTCTCTCTCTCTCTCTCTCTCTCTCTCTCTCTCTCTCTCTCTCTCTCTCTCTCTCTCTCCGCCTCTCTCTCTCTCTCTCTCTCTCTTTCTCTCGCCGCCTCTCTCTCTCTCTCTCTCTCTCTCTCTCTATCTATCTCTCTCTCTCTCTCTCGCTTTCTCTCTCTCTATCTCTCTCTTTCGCTTTCTCTCTCTCTCTCTCTCTCTCTCTCTCTCTCTCTCTCTCTCTCTCTCTCTCTCTCTCTCTCTCTCTCCGCCTCTCTCTCTCTCTCTCTCTCTTTCTCTCGCCGCCTCTCTCTCTCTCTCTCTCTCTCTCTCTATCTATCTCTCTCTCTCTCTCTCGTTCTTTCTCTGTATCTCTCTCGTTCGCTTTCTCTCTCTCTCTCTCTCTCTCTCTCTCTCTCTCTCTCTCTCTCTCTCTCTCTCTCTCTCTCTCTCTCTCTCTCTCTCTCTCTCTCTCTCTCTCTCTCCGCCTCTCTCTCTCTCTCTCTCTCTTTCTCTCGCCGCCTCTCTCTCTCTCTCTCTCTCTCTCTCTCTCTCTCTCTCTCTCTCTCTCTCTCTCTCTCTCTCTCTCTCTCTCTCTCTCTATCTATCTCTCTCTCTCTCTCTCTCGCTTTCTCTCTCTCTATCTCTCTCTTTCGCTTTCTCTCTCTCTCTATCTCTCTCTCTCTCTCTCTCTCTCTCTCTCTCTCTCTCTCTCTCTCTCTCTCTCTTTCTCTCGCCGCCTCTCTCTCTCTCTTTCTCTCGCCGCCTCTCTCTCTCTCTTTCTCTCGCCGCCTCTCTCTTTCTCGCTCTCTCTGTATTTCTATCTATCTATCTCTCTCTCTCTCGCTCTCTCTCTCTCTCTCTCTCTCTCTCTCTCTCTCTATCTGTCTCTCTCTCTCTCGCTCTCTCTGTCTCTCTCTCTCTCTGTCAAACAAACAAATGAATAGGAGAGTACAGAACACCCTCAGAGCGGAACGGACTGACTGGTTTGACTGATGGACGGACAGAGAGAGGGAGGGTCCGGGAGCGAGGGAGATTGCTCTAGGGCAGGCTGACAGAGGGGAGAAGGAAGGTGCTGGCAAGGGAGCTGGAGTTTGCAAGTGGCTAAGGGTTGGTAGGATGCCGATGGAAGTGTCTAAAAAGGTGTTTTGGAGGTGACCAGAGGGTTACATTGTGAACTTGAGGCCACCGTGGAGCTGTGCTGGGCATGTGAAAGGGTTCAAATGGGAAGGAGAGGAGGCACATCTAAGAGGAGAAATCTCCTGCACCTGAGCCCTATGATGACCAGTGGGTTGGAGGCACCAGGTGCCCAGAGGCACATCAACAGCATCTGCTATCAGATCACTGTTCCTTAGGCCCCCTGATTATCATTATAATTACTGTATGGGAATAGCAATGATTGTGGCTTTGGAACAAATACCACCACTAAAACGAATACAAGTAGTACAGCTGCTACTAAGAATGGCAACAATGATAGAAGAGCATACTAGTTAGTTGTGACTCCCAGTGGAAACAACAGTAAAGCTCCTGAGACTGGAGCAGAGTAGCGGGCCAGGAGGCCAGTTCAGATGAGTCACAGTCTAGAAGAGTCAGAGAGAGGAAGAGAGGAAGCTGTCAACACAGTATGACAGAGGAAAGAGGGAGAGGAAGAGAGGGAGGATAGGGAGGGGCGGGGAGGGAGAGGGCGATGCTGTACTCTGACACCTGTACCCGACACCCTACAGGGGAGGCGACTCCTCAGATGTACTGTTTAGCATGTTTTTCACACTCAGTCACACACACAGAAAGACAGACACAGGGAAAGAGGGAGAGAGATGGATTCTCCAACATCAATAAAACATCTGTGTGTATGTTTCATCCTTGGAGCTGGGTTCAGACAGATGAGGAAGAGGGGGAGGGATGAGGAAGAAGAGGAGGAAGATACAGATCTAGGATCTAAATTTGATCATTCTTTTGTTGCTGATAATTTCCCTGCACGGCAGGAAATGCAAACTTGTAGTGTATTCAAGGTTTCAAAAGGCTTCTTACGTTCGTAATTTCCACTTTAAAATGTAAGACTGGATTTGCCCAAACAAAAAAACATAAACATATCAACCCCTACAAAAACTGTCCATGAATTATATAATCCACGTAATAATTCAAATTTCCTGTTGCTGCAGGATTATTTTCCTGTTGTAGCAAACTGGCTCAAATTAAGATCCTACATCTGTAGGGTGAAGGGGAGTGCCACAGATCAGACACGTGAGGTAGTCTACAGATTACTCTTCCTCTCCCATGAGGATGAGATGGATAAGGAGGAGAGACAGAGGGAGGATCTCTAACAATATTACCATTCACAGTACCATCCTCTCAACCTAGACTGATTCTCAATAAAGACTCCCCTTTATGTACCCTACCTCTCACCTCTAGTCTCTCATCCTCATCTCTCCTCAGTTATCCCTCCATCCATCCATCCCTCTCTCTCTCTCTCTCTCTCTCTGTCACGACTTCCACTGAAGTCGGTCCCTCTCCTTGTTCGGGCGGCGTTCGGCGGTCGACGTCCCCGGCTTTCTAGCCACCACCGATCCACTTTTCATTTTCCATTTGTTCTGTCTTGGTCTTATCACACCTGGCTTCACTCACCAATCACTTGTTTATTATTTAACCCTCTGTTCCCCATGTTGAATTTGTGAGTGAATGTTATTTTGTTACGTGGATTATTGTCAGGCGTTGCACATTTGTTTTAGACTGTGTTTTTGGCACTTGTATGTGTTATGTGCTGTCATTTGGTAACCGGTATTAAAGTAAGCCTGTTTATATTACTCCGCTCTCCTGCACTTGACTTCGCCTCCCATATACACGCATTACACTCTCTCTCTCTGTTGCTCTGTACATCTGTCCTGCTGCCTCTCACCATGGTCCCTCTCTCCCTGGGTTAGTAGAGGAATGAATTATACAAACTGCACCCAGACTTCTGTTACGAATAGGACTTCATTGTGGCTTGCATATGTTTAATACCATGGCTAGACACCAGTCAATACTGTCTCTGTGCAGTGGCCTGCTTTCACTATTTTGAACTGTGGTTTAGCAGATGAATCGTGCAGAGTTGGTCCAGCAGGATGGTGTAGAGCTTGAAGATATGGTTCTTGGTATTCTATAGCAAGGCATGCACATACTAACTAAATGTACATTATGTAGCCAAGCAATGACCTTCCAAGTCCTCAGTCACTCTCATTAAAACGTAAAAATAAACACAACTATTTTCCTTGGTTCCCGTCCTTAGATCTGTTAAGTTCATTTATGCCTCGAATAGAAGCGCAACCATTAAAGTGCCATAAGGATGTTGTTTTATATGTGTTAGGGAGTAGAGTTGTGTTCTCGTTACTGTAAAACGAATGGGGCAATCCTGTGGAAAGGACGAGAGGGACATCTCAGTGTTACAGCAGTGTATGTGTCTACAGAGCACGCACGCACGCACGCACGCACGCACGCACGCACGCACGCACGCACGCACGCACGCACGCACGCACGCACGCACGCACGCACACACACACACACTTTCTATGGGTGGAAAAACATACCAGTAAAAACAGATTTATATCAACAGGCCAAAGTGTTCCTGCGTGACACCACACCTGGGTTCAAATACTATTCAAAATCATTTCAAATACTTTATCTGGGATTGATTGAGCTACCCTCGCTTAATGGACCGATATAATGGTCTGAAAACTGTAAACCAAGCCCATCTGCACTCCAGGCAGGCTAGAGCAAACGCTATAAGTATTTGAAAAATGTCAAATAGTATTTGAACCCGGGTCTGCATGACACTAATGGAGCCATGTGTCTGAACAGAGAAAGAAAGGAGGGGGAATGACAGACGAAAGACGGGGAAAAAAGAGAAAAAGCAGTAAACGGAGAGGGTAAGGGAGAAAGTGTATCAATTCATGTGAAGAAGAGAAAGAGAGTGAGGGATATCGAAAGTGAAAGGAGAAAGGGGTAGAGTATGCCAGAAAGTATGCATTGAGGACGGAGCCAGTGGAAACATTGGAGTTTCTCTCTGGTCTGCAAATGTGACAGTCTCTGACACACCTGATGGTAAGCCTGGAAAATCTGTAAAACAAAGGGTCTATAAACCTGAGAGAGTGTGAGGTCAGCCCTGGAAAAACCCACCACACACACGGACACACACATACCTCCTCCCACAGAGGCCCTGTAACACACCTCACCACTAACCTTTAACCCCTAACCTCTGACCAGCAGCTCTGAAGGAGGGCCGTCAGCAGGAGATGCAGCCTACGCTATTTGGAATCTGTCTCTAGACTAGTCTGGAGACTAGAGCTGTGTGTGTGTGTGTGTGTGTGTGGCTCTGTTAAGAGTGGTAGTAGTGTGGAACAGTAGAACAATGGCACGGCTACAGGGATCTGGTGCCAGGCATGCTGGGATACATTTCACTGCCACTCAGCCAGAGCAAATATATCAGCAGCTGTGGCGTGTGTTTCGTTCTCTCTGTCTCTATGTCTTGTCAGTGTGTGTGTGTGTGTGTGTGTCTCATTGCCGTGCCAGGCAGGGCCATGGTTTCCGCCTCTGTAATCGTGAGGGCACACCGCCTCACTGGCTCCCTTCTCCTCCCTCCCTCTCCCCCTCTGACCACAGCGGGTCACATGGGTGCTTTGGGCGGCTTCACAGCGCATCATTTCCTGTGGCTGGCTGTCGGCGGTGATCAAGGCGGCGTGGGCACCTAATGCTGACGAGCTGAGACAGCTTCCTCCCCTCTGACTGGGGGGCAATCTGCCTGGCCCAAACACACACACACAAACACACACACACACACACACACACACACACACACACACACACACACACACACACACACACACACACACACACACACACACACACACACACACACACACACACACACACACACATACATACATAGCAACAGTGTGAGCAACAACGCATAAACAACCCGTGCGTGTGTGCATGCATGCGTGTGTGTGTCTGTAACTGTTTGTGCATGCGTGAGAGTGTGTCCGTATCTGTATGCATGAGTAATATCTTTGAAAAACGATGCTTTTATAAAAAGCACGACTGTGTTTTAGCAAGTGAAAGAAAGTGTTTTCCGCCATAAATGCATTTGTAATGCATGTCCTGTATTGCCTGGAATCATTGGTGGGACTTATGCAGTCTGTGCGTCTATCTGTCTGTAGACTACAGCATACTCTGTCTGTCTGTCTGCATAATCTTCCTCTCTATCTATCCGTCCGTCTGTCTATCTCTGTCTGTCTGTATGTTCCTGTGTTTCTGTAGTAGGAGGTTGTTGGTATTCTATAGCAAGGCATGCACATACTAACTAAATATACATTAAGAAGCCAAGTAATGACCTTCAAATAGTCCTCAGTCACTCTCATTATAGGTCACACAGTGTGACTACGTCTCACTTCATCTCTCCCTGTAGGCTCTGGTGGTAAGGAGATGTGGAAACAGAGAAAGGAACAGAGATGGCGAGAGATATGGAGAAGGAGAGAGAGATCTAGAGAGGGAGAAGGAGAGAGAGATATGGAGAAGGAGAAGGACAGAGAGATGTAGAGAGGGAGAAGGAGAGAGAGATATGGAGAAGGAGAAGGACAGAGAGATGTAGAGAGGGAGAAGGAGAGAGAGATATCGAGAAGGAGAAGGAGAGAGATATAGAGAGGGAGGAGAGAGAGATTTGGAGAAGGAGAAGGAGAGAGATATAGAGAGGGAGAAGGTGAGAGAGAGTTAGAAGGAGAAGGAGAGAGATATAGAGAGGGAGAAAGAGAGAGAGATTTGGAGAAGGAGAGAGAGATATAGAGAGGGAGAAGGAGGGAGAGATATGGAGAAGGAGAAGGAGAGAGAGATATGGAGAAGGAGAGAGAGATATGGAAAGGGAGAAGGAGAGAGAGCTATGGAATGGGACAGAGAGAGGGACAGAAAGAGTGGAATTTTGCTGCAGTTATATAGCCTGTAGCCTGGGCACAGCCTGTAACATCTTACACCTGCATACCATCTGTGTGAGTGTGTGTCAGTGCGTGGAGACTTGGACTAACCTAGACTGTAGGTCTGATTCTGAGCAGAGAGACAGATGCGGTCATATCATAAAACATCTGTTAAAAGGAGAGGGCCAGTGTCAGGACGAGGAGGAGGAGAGAGACGAAGATCGGGAATAAAACACATCTGACAGAGAAAGGATAACGGTGAGAAGAGAGATGGTGAAATTTGACAGAAGAAGGACAAGACCCAGGAGAGAATGCCAGACAGACAGACAGGCTGGGTAAAATGGAGGGGATGGACTGACAGACAGACAATCAATGTGATTGAGAGAACATAGAGAGTAAGAGGAAGATTGGTGAGGGAGAGAAAGAGAGACAGACTACGGACGGAGGGAGGGAAACAGCATATTTTTGTTCAAGTAACCAAACTGTGTGTGCTTGAATGCTCTGCTCTACGCTGCCCTCTCAACACTCTCTTCCCCTTGACTGGAGAAATCTGGGGCTCTAGAATGTCAAGCACCCTTGATCAGCGAAAGAACACGCTTCCTCTCCTGTTAAATCAAACAAAATCAGGTCAAATGACACACCAGTGTGCTTCTCTCTCTGTGTATCTGTGTGTTTGTAGTATACATCTCTCTCTCTCTCTCGGTGCTATGTTCTGAAGGCTTGTATATGTGTTTTCTCAGTGTGTGTGTGTGTATGGGGTTTTATGTGTGTGTGTGTGTGTGTGTGTACAGTATATGCCTTTATGTATGCATACAGTGTGTTTGTGTGTGTTTGTGTTGATATGTATGTGTTCCCTACAGTATATGTGTCTGTTGAGGAAGCTCCCCCGCCCCACAGTCAGGCCTGGCTGAGATTGGGAGGATGGGGGGTGGAGAAGAGATGAATCACTAGAAGCTCCACTTCTATCCTCCAGCTAGTTCCTCAGCGTACTGTACCCAGTCACTTCTGATACATGTTCTGCTCGTCCAATCACAGCACCGCTGCACTGCATGAGGACAGACAGGCACACTGTCAGCCATTTTAACAGCTTCGCACCGGCAGCCCTGGTGATGGGGAGAGAAACAGGAAATAGGAAAGGAGATTTTTCCCTTTGAACTAACTGGAATGACTTCAAGGGGATGGACATGTCAGATCAGCAGAACGAGGGAGGGATTGAGGAGGAAGGGAGGGGGGGGGGAGCGTTTTTGAAGTATGTCATGACTACCAAGAAGACAATAACAGTGTCGTTTTAACAGCTAGTGGGCCTTCCAGTGGTTGTGGTTACATAAGGAGAGCTTGGGGAGGGAATAGGTGATCTCCTGTCTGTTTAATGTACTGTTCTCCCCAGCTCGCCACTCTTACACTGTACCAACTGTGGTCTGACTGCCGTGTGTTAAATGTATGATGCAGTGATTGATTGAGAGTCGTTTTCCTAACGTCTAGCCTCGTATTATCAACACATATCACACACACACAGTGGAGCCAAACTGATCCGAGGGTCGGGAGATTGAGGAATGTCACAGGAGCATGGCTGCTTTTGAAAGCCTTTTTCCTTGGGAAGTCCGGAGGGGAAAGGGGATCTAGGGGGAAGTGGATGAGGCTTGGGAACGTTTTGCCATGCTCCTGAGAGATTCCCACTGGGCGGATGGATCGGGAACATACAAGCGCTGTTTAACCCCATATCCCACCTAGCCAAGGTGATTATGGATGTGTGAGTGTGTGTGTGTGTCTGTGTGTGTGTGAGACACATACCTCCCTCTGTCATATGTGAAAGTAAGGAAACAAGATGGAGGACACAGATATAATAGTAATGACATGACCTTGAACTGAATACTTACGAACGAAGAAGAAAGGGGACACAGAAAGCAGGAGAGTCAAGCTGTGTACTGTCGATATCAACTGATAGCCTCTCCCTCTCTCACTGTGTCTGGTGCTCTGATAGGGTATGGGCTGTGGGTTATAATTACCACACACACACACACACACACACACACACACACACACACACACACACACACACACACACACACACACACACACACACACACACACACACACACACACACACACACACACAGACAGACACACACACCATCCTAATCCAACCTAACTCCAGCGGGCCTATGGGGGGCTGGTCTAAGCCCTTTATCAGGCCCAACAGATGCTGTTGACAGAACAATAAGCAGACCAATATGGCTGGCAGGTCATGAGGAGCAGGACTCACCAGATCACAGCAGAGCAGACACACAGAGAGAGACAAATCACTGTCTAGTCAGGTGGCACTGGACACCACTTTGGATATCCATACTGGTCATCCATAATGGGTCTACTAGCCACCACACTGGATATCCATACTGGGTCTACTAGCCACCACACTGGATATCCATACTGGGTCTACTAGCCACCACACTGGGTGTCCATACTGGGTCTACTAGCCACCACACTGGATATCCATACTGGGTCTACTAGCCACCACACTGGATATCCATACTGGGTCTACTAGCCACCACACTGGATATCCATACAGGATCTACTAGCCACCACACTGGAAGTCCATACAGGGTCTACTAGCCACCACACTGGATATCCATACAGGGTCTACTAGCCACCACACTGGGTGTCCATACAGGGTCTACTAGCCACCACACTGGATATCCATACAGGGTCTACTAGCCACCACACTGGGAGTCCATACTGGGTCTACTAGCCACCACACTGGATATCCATACTGGGTCTACTAGCCACCACACTGGGTATCCATACGGGGTCTACTAGCCACCACACTGGATATCCATACTGGGCCTACTAGCCACCACACTGGATATCCATACTGGGTCTACTAGCCACCACACTGGATATCCATACTGGGTCTACTAGCCACCACACTGGATATCCATACAGGGTCTACTAGCCACCACAATGGATATCCATACTGGGTCTACTAGCCACCACACTGGATATGCATACAGGGTCTACTAGCCACCACACTGGATATCCATACAGGGTCTACTAGCCACCACACTGGGTGTCCATACTGGGTCTACTAGCCCCCACACTGGATATCCATACTGGGTCTACTAGCCACCACACTGGATATCCATACTGGGTCTACTAGCCACCACACTGGGTATCCATACTGGGTCTACTAGCCCCCACACTGGATATCCATACTGGGTCTACTAGCCACCACACTGGATATCCATACAGGGTCTACTAGCCACCACACTGGATATCCATACAGGGTCTACTAGCCACCACACTGGGTGTCCATACTGGGTCTACTAGCCCCCACACTGGATATCCATACTGGGTCTACTAGCCACCACACTGGGTATCCATACTGGGTCTACTAGCCACCACACTGGATATGCATACAGGGTCTACTAGCCACCACACTGGATATCCATACAGGGTCTACTAGCCACCACACTGGATATCCATACAGGGTCTACTAGCCACCACACTGGGTGTCCATACTGGGTCTACTAGCCACCACACTGGATATCCATACTGGGTCTACTAGCCACCACACTGGGTATCCATACTGGGTCTACTAGCCACCACACTGGATATCCATACTGGGTCTACTAGCCACCACACTGGATATCCATACAGGGTCTACTAGCCACCACACTGGATATCCATACTGGGTCTACTAGCCACCACACTGGATATCCATACAGGGTCTACTAGCCACCACACTGGATATCCATACAGGGTCTACTAGCCACCACACTGGGTGTCCATACTGGGTCTACTAGCCCCCACACTGGATATCCATACTGGGTCTACTAGCCAACACACTGGATATCCATACTGGGTCTACTAGGCACCACACTGGGTGTCCATACTGGGTCTACTAGCCCCCACACTGGATATCCATACTGGGTCTACTAGCCCCCACACTGGATATCCATACTGGGTCTACTAGCCACCACACTGGATATCCATACTGGGTCTACTAGCCCCCACACTGGATATCCATACTGGGTCTACTAGCCACCACACTGGATATCCATACTGGGTCTACTAGCCACCACACTGGATATCCATACTGGGTCTACTAGCCACCACACTGGGTATCCATACTGGGTCTACTAGCCCCCACACTGGATATCCATACTGGGTTTACTAGCCACCACACTGGATATCCATACTGGGTTTACTAGCCACCACACTGGATATCCATACAGGGTCTACTAGCCACCACACTGGATATCCATACAGGGTCTACTAGCCACCACACTGGGTGTCCATACTGGGTCTACTAGCCCCCACACTGGATATCCATACTGGGTCTACTAGCCACCACACTGGATATCCATACTGGGTCTACTAGCCACCACACTGGGTATCCATACTGGGTCTACTAGCCACCACACTGGATATCCATACAGGGTCTACTAGCCACCACACTGGGTGTCCATACTGGGTCTACTAGCCACCACACTGGATATCCATACTGGGTCTACTAGCCACCACACTGGATATCCATACTGGGTCTACTAGCCACCACACTGGGTATCCATACTGGGTCTACTAGCCACCACACTGGGTATCCATACTGGGTCTACTAGCCACCACACTGGGTATCCATACTGGGTCTACTAGCCACCACACTGGATATCCATACTGGGTCTACTAGCCACCACACTGGGTATCCATACTGGGTCTACTAGCCACCACACTGGATATCCATACTGGGTCTACTAGCCACCACACTGGATATCCATACTGGGTCTACTAGCCACCACACTGGGTATCCATACTGGGTCTACTAGCCACCACACTGGATATCCATACTGAGTCTACTAGCCACCACACTGGGTGTCCATACTGGGTCTACTAGCCACCACACTGGGTATCCATACAGGGTCTACTAGCCACCACACTGGATATCCATACTGGGTCTACTAGCCACCACACTGGATATCCATACTGGGTCTACTAGCCACCACACTGGGTATCCATACAGGGTCTACTAGCCTCCACCCTGGGTATCCATACAGGGTCTACTAGCCACCACACTGGATATCCATACTGGGTCTACTAGCCACCACACTGGGTGTCCATACTGGGTCTACTAGCCACCACTCTGGACATCCATACTGGATCTACTATGACTGTACTGTACTGAATGTACTGACTATGACTGTGATATGTGGTTGTCTCACCTAGCTATCTGGAGATGAATGTACTGACTATGACTGTGATATGTGGTTGTCTCACCTAGCTATCTGAAGATGAATGTACTGACTATGACTGTGATATGTGGTTGTCTCACCTAACTATCTGGAGATGAATGTACTGACTATGACTGTGATATGTGGTTGTCTCACCAAGCTATCTGAAGATGAATGTACTGACTATGACTGTGATATGTGGTTGTCTCACCAAGCTATCTGAAGATGAATGTACTGACTATGACTGTGACATGTGGTTGTCTCACCAAGCTATCTGGAGATGAATGTACTGACTATGACTGTGATATGTGGTTGTCTCACCAAGCTATCTGGAGATGAATGTACTGACTATGAATGTGACATGTGGTTGTTTCACCAAGCTATCTGGAGATGAATGTACTGACTATGACTGTGATATGTGGTTGTCCCACCTAGCTATCTGCAGATGAATGTACTGACTATGACTGTGACATGTGGTTGTCTCACCTAGCTATCTGGAGATGAATGTTATGACTGTAGTCACTCTGGATGAGAGCGTCTGCTAAATGATTCAAACGTAAAACATGTAAATGTGGACCATATGTAGTGTATACAGTATATGCATATTTTGTCTTTTGCAGTGTATAGTATAGTATAGTATACCTTCTATTAGAATTGTGGATGAGAGCGTCTGCTAAATAACTCAAACATAAATGCAAATGAGGTGTTGGTGTTTCTAGGTTGAGCACCAGGGTTCTGACAAGAGACAATACTGTCGTGTTTCTGTGGTGCAGATATGGACTCTCTGGTTTGGCATGCTGTGTGGCTGGTTCTGGACCACCAAGGGGAGCGCTGCATCTCCCCTATTATACACATGACTAATGTCCTGATGAAGGGCATAGAGAGCCTGGTTGTATCTGCACACAAACACACACACACACACACACACACACACACACACACACACACACACACACACACACACACACACACACACACACACTGTACACACACACACTGTACACACACACACTGTACACACACACACTGTACACACACACACTGTACACACACACACTGTACACACACACACACACACACACACACACACACACACACACACACACACACACACACACACACACACACACACACACACGCTGTATCCGGTCTATCTAACAGTGATACCAGAAGCCAAAGGGAACAGGACGTGCCTCCACACTAAGTAGAAGTGAGAGAGAAAGAGAAGAGAAACATGATGATGACGATGGTTATTATGATTGTGGCGTTAACCATGGCGATGGCGCTGTGTATGACGATAAGATATTTTCTCCGTCTCTCTGGAAGCTGTCCCAGTTCTAACTAAATCCCATTAAAAAGGGTTTTCATCTCACTGCTCTTCATTAACGACATAAAGAGTGTGACTCACCCCAGAGAGAGGCAGCAACAGACAGGATTAGGAACGACTAACTCATCTAAACGCTCCGCTCTCAACACCAAGCAGGCTTTTTAATAAGGAACCCACTTAAACAGGCCATGTTGGATTAGCCAAATCCCGCCTTCCTGCGAAATATGATGATGAGGAGGGAGGAAGGTCATTTTGTGTGCTGTACCAATAAGCTTGTTTCATCCAGCTGTATGTGTGTGTGTCTTTGTGTAGGGGTGGTATGTGTGTGTGTCTTTGTGTAGGGGTGGTATGTGTGTGTGTCTTTGTGTAGGGGTGGTATGTGTGTGTGTCTTTGTGTAGGGGTGGTATGTGTGTGTGTCTTTGTGTAGGGGTGGTATGTGTGTGTGTCTTTGTGTAGGGGTGGTATGTGTGTGTATATCTTTGTGTAGGGGTGGTATGTGTGTATCTTTGTGTAGGGGTGGTATGTGTGTATCTTTGTGTAGGGGTGGTATGTGTGTGTATATCTTTGTGTAGGGGTGGTATGTGTGTGTATATCTTTGTGTAGGGGTGGTATGTGTGTATCTTTGTGTAGGGGTGGTATGTGTGTGTATCTTTGTGTAGGGGTGGTATGTGTGTATCTTTGTGTAGGGGTGGTATGTGTGTATCTTTGTGTAGGGGTGGTATGTGTGTATCTTTGTGTAGGGGTGGTATGTGTCAGGGCTCTTTTCCTGCCAGGCCTGACTTGTGTGGATCCCCACGAGCGAAAGATGGAGAGAACGAGCGAGATGAAGAGAGAGAGAGAGCAAAGAAAAGTGAGAGATGGAAGGGAGGAGCGAGGAGAGGGTGAGAGAAACATGAAGGATGGAGAGGGAGAGAAAATTGAGAGAAGAAGAGAGGAAGAGGTTGAGGAAGAGTCTGCGGCCTCCTGTCTGTGGGTCTGTATGATTCGTTGCGACGGGTCAGAGGCTTTCACGCGCCTTTATGAATGCTTATTTTGCTGCCCTAATCTTTAGCGCTCGCCTGAATGAGAAAGCTGATTAAAACCCAATTATACGCTACAGATTTGGCCTCTAGTAAAGCCTTGGCTGATTGGACACGCTCAGAGTTTGGATTCAGGCCTGGGTGCATGGCATGCCTTGGGTCCCAGTGAACCATGTGTAAGCCCCAAATGGCACCCTATTACCTATATAGTGCACTACTTTTGACCAGAACCCTATGGGCCCTGTTCAAAAGTAGTGGCCTAAATAGGGAATAGGGTGTAATTTGGGATGCACCCCATGTGTTTCTGTGGTTGAGGACACAATGTCTTGACGTGCACTGTACTGTGTGAGGAGGTGTGTGTGTGTTGGGGTGTGTGTGTGTGTGTGTGTGTGTGTGTGTGTGTGTGTGTGTGTGTGTGTGTGTGTGTGTGTGTGTGTGTGTGTGTGTGTGTGTGTGTGTGTGTGTGTGTGTGTGTGTGTGTGTGTGTGTGTGTGTGTGTGGTGTATAACGGCTGTTGTAGGGACGCAAAAAGAAACCAGACTGTGTTCAGATTTGCGTTGCGACTGTGTTTGTTGAAATTCAAATAGAACAGAATAGAACACTTTAATCCACTGAAAGCTTTAGTTACTGTACTAGAGGAAGGAGACAGCTTGGTATAGTATGACTTATATCTTCGTCAATATATCTCTCTTCAAGGTCTTTTTATCCACGTCAGACTTTGATGCAATTGTATAGGTTTGACAATATTCACCTCCCTATGAAGTCCTACGGTATGTGATTGGTGTGTTTCTCTATCCTGACAGACAATACAGTGTGTGTGTGTGTGTGTGTGTGTGTGTGTGTGTGTGTGTGTGTGTGTGTGTGTGTGTGTGTGTGTGTGTGTGTGTGTGTGTGTGTGTGTGTGTGTGTGTGTGTGTGGGTCAGTCTCTTCCAGTCAGTAGGGGGTTATTATCTCATATAAATTCACTGGGGAGGTAGAGGAAGACAGAGGCAGGAAGTGGTGGCTGGTGTCACTTTGAATCAGAGGACAGGCTCATAATGACTAGCAATTAATGGAACAACATCAAACACATCAAACACATGTGTCCATGTGTTTGATACCGTTCCATTTACTGCATTCCGTTCATTAATATGAGAGAGGAGAGGAGAGGAGAAGAGAGGAGAAGAGAGGAGAGGAGAGGAGAAGAAAGGAGAAGAGAAGAGAGGAGAAGAGAGGAGAAGAGAGGAGAGGAGAAGAGAAGAGAGGAGAGGAGAGGAGAGGAGAGGAGAGGAGAGGAGAGGAGAGGAGAGGAGAGGAGAGGAGAGGAGAGGAGAGGAGAGGAGAGAGCTAGACTCCTGGTCTTTGTGACAAGGTTAAGGTCACTTCTGCTAGGACGATCGCACCTGGTCACTGTCTATCCGAGAGACGAGCTGTGTGTGTGCATACGTGTGGTGGCTCCGGAGGCATCCTGACAGGCATCTCCTCCCTCCCTCCTCCTTCCTCCTTTTCTCTCCATCTTGCCTCACTTTATTAATAGTGGCAGCTACAGGGGCAGCGTAGCGGAAAATTCCCATCGAGAAACAAACCGGCATCTGCATATTACAGCCCTGTTTCCCGTCTGCCATGAGCGAATAAATTAATACATGAATAACAATGAAAGTCACCGGCGAGTCGCCTCTAGCTCTCTAAGAGGCCGTGTGCTAGTCTGGAGGAGAAGAAAGTTGTCTCTTAAGAGGAGGAACAGTGAAGCAACGCGGTGGGAGGCTGAGCTCACTCCGATCAGTTAGGAGTCAAAGTCACCAGATCTTAGCCTGGGTACCAGTCTTTTTAACAAACATTCCACCAGCATCTTTGGCATATGACACGGAGGAGGCTACAAGGAGTGGAATGTTAGCTAAAAAGACAGCTACCCAGGCTAACCAGATCTGTGTGTGTGTGTGACGAGCGTGGCCATGTGGCTCAATTAAAGAGAGTCACAACCAGATCTGTGTGTGTTCATCCACAGGATCCACTGACAGAGAAACACGGCCTAACTGCCAGTAAGACACAACTCTCCTTCCGTGGCCTCCAACTGCTCTTAAATACAAGTCAAACTATATACATGCTCTTCAACCGATTGCTGCCCGCACCTGCCCGCCCGTCCAGCATCACTACTCTGGACGGTTCTGACTTAGAATATGTGGACAACTACAAATACCTAGGTGTCTGGTTAGACCGTAAACTCTCCTTCCAGACTCACATCAAACATCTCCAATCCAAAGTTAAATCTAGAATTGGCTTCCTGTTTCGCAACAAAGCATCCTTCACTCATGCTGCCAAACATACCCTCGTAAAACTGACCATCCTACCGATCCTCGACTTCGGCGATGTCATTTACAAAATAGCCTCCAATACCCTACTCAACAAATTGGATGCAGTCTATCACAGTGCCATCCGTTTTGTCACCAAAGCCCCACCACTGCGACCTGCACACTCTCGTTGGCTGGCCCTCGCTTCATACTCGTCGCCAAACCCACTGGCTCCAGGTCATCTACAAGACCCTGCTAGGTAAAGTCCCCCCTTATCTCAGTTCGCTGGTCACCATAGCAGCACCCACCTGTAGCACGCGCTCCAGCAGGTATATCTCTCTGGTCACCCCCAAAACCAATTCCTCATTTGGCCGCCTCTCCTTCCAGTTCTCTGCTGCCAATGACTGGAGCGAACTACAAAAATCTCTGAAACTGGAAACACTTATCTCCCTCACTAGCTTTAAGCACCAGCTGTCAGAGCAGCTCATATATTACGACACCTGTACATAGCCCATCTATAATTTAGCCCAATCAACTACCTCTTCCCCTACTGTATTTATTTATTTTGCTCCTTTGCACCCCATTATTTATATTTCTACTTTGCACATTCTTACACTGCACATCTACCATTCCAGTGTTTTACTTGCTATATTGTATTTACTTCGCCACCATGGCCTTTTTTTGCCTTTACCTCCCTTATCTAACCTCATTTGCTTACATTGTATATATACTTATTTTCTACTGTATTATTGACTGTATGTTTGTTTTATTCCATGTGTTACTCTGTGTTGTTGTATGTGTCGAACTGCTTTGCTTTATCTTGGCCAGGTCGCAATTGTAAATGAGAACTTGTTCTCAACTGGTCTACCTGATTAAATAAAGGTGAAATAAAGGTGAAATAAAGGTGGGGGAAAAAAAGAAAAAAAGATGAGATATCTATTTCATGGTTTGTTTTGTGCTTTACATGGCAGTCATCTTTGTCTGTCTGTGAGGCCTTCTCACCGTCTCTCTCTCTCTTACTGTCATCCTAGTCTCTCTCTCTCTCTTACTGTCATCCTAGTCTCTCTCTATCTCTTACTGTCATCCTAGTCTCTCTCTATCTCTTACTGTCATCCTAGTCTCTCTCTCTTACTGTCATCCTAGTCTCTCTCTCTTACTGTCATCCTAGTCTCTCTCTATCTCTTACTGTCATCCTAGTCTCTCTCTATCTCTTACTGTCATCCTAGTCTCTCGCTATCTCTTACTGTCATCCTAGTCTCTCTCTCTTACTGTCATCCTAGTCTCTCTCTATCTCTTACTGTCATCCTAGTCTCTCGCTATCTCTTGCTGTCATCCTAGTCTCTCTCTCTTACTGTCATCCTAGTCTCTCTCTCTTACTGTCATCCTAGTCTCTCTCTCTTACTGTCATCCTAGTCTCTCTCTCTTACTGTCATCCTAGTCTCTCGCTATCTCTTACTGTCATCCTAGTCTCTCTCTCTTACTGTCATCCTAGTCTCTCTCTCTCTTTCTGTCATCCTAGTCTCTCTCTCTCTTACTGTCATCCTAGTCTCTCTCTCTTACTGTCATCCTAGTCTCTCTCTCTCTTACTGTCATCCTAGTCTCTCTCTCTTACTGTCATCCTAGTCTCTCTCTCTCTTACTGTCATCCTAGTCTCTCTCTCTCTCTCTCTCTCTCTCTCTCTCTCTCTCTCTCTCTCTCTCTCTCTCTCTCTCTCTCTCTCTCTCTCTCTCTCTCTCTCTCTCTCTCTCTCTCTCTCTCTCTCTCTCTCTCTCTCTCTCTCTCTCTCTCTCTCTCTCTCTCTCTCTCTCTCTCTCTCTCTCTCTCTCTCTCTCTCTCTCTCTCTCTCTCTCTCTCTCTCTCTCACTCACCAATCCAATGTTTTCTATTCAAAGGGCTTTATCGGCATGGGAAACATATGTTTACATTGACAAATGGAATGGACAATAAACCAACGGGAAATAAACAAGATAAACATTGGTAAACATTACACTCACACATTCTTTTTCAAGAATATAGACATTTCAAATGTTCTCTCTCTCTCTCTCTCTCTCACCTCAATCTCTCCTCCACACCTCTATACCGTACCTCTGTTCATCCTGGGCTGTCTCAATATGAGTCCCCAGGGAGCAAAACACACACAGGGAACCAGGAATGAGACAAATGCACTAGTAAAATCACACGTCAGATGTGACGGATGGTAAGTGTGTGTGAACTTTGGGCTAGTACAAACTTACAATGGCCATCTATCATGTGTCCATTACTGGGGAGCCCATCTTCACTGGGTAAATGACAGTGTTTATCTGTGTGTCTCTCTGGGTAAATGACAGTCTCTCTCTCTCTCTCTCTCTCTCTCTCTCTCTCTCTCTCTCTCTCTCTCTCTCTCTCTCTCTCTCTCTTCTGCTCTCTTTCTCTCGCTCTCTCTCTCTCTCCCTCTTCCTCTCTCCTTCTCCCTCTCTACCTCTCTCTACCTCTCCCTTTCACTCGCTTGCTCAATCAGTCCTCTTTCTCTCATTCCCCTCTCACCACCTCTCTCCCCTTCCTCTCAATTTGGCTTTCGTGTTCACCCTTCCTCATCCATTTGCCTCCCCGTCTTTCCTTTACTCCTTCCCCCCTTTATCATCCTCTATCTCCCTCTCCCACCGCCCAGCACCTCTCTCCTCTACTATCCCTCTATCAGAGGTAATAAGCCACTCTGGTGTAATCTGGGTCTTCTTAGTTGACACATTTATCCCACCACACTCCTTCAAAAACATATTACCTGAGCTGCTATCTGATCAATGTACCTGCTCATCACTAAGTCTGCTGTGTTGCCTTTGTTAGCAGTTGATGTTACTCTTCAATAACACAAACCCCAAAGCAAATCAGGGACGAGGTGTTATGCTGAGACGTACAGTTAAAGTCGGAAGTTAACATACACTTATGTTGGAGTCACGTTTTTCAACCACTCCACAAATTTCTTGTTAACAAACTATAGTTTTGGCAAGTCGGTTAGGACATCTACTTTGTGCATGACACAAGTCATTTTCCCAACAATTGTTAACAGACAGATTATTTCACTTATAATTCACTGTATCACAATTCCAGTGTGTCAGAAGTTTACATACACTAAGTTGACTGTGCCTTTAAACAGCTTGGAAAATTCCAGAAAATTATGTCATGGCTTTAGAAGCTTCTGATAGAATCAAATCAAAGTTCATTTGTCACGTGCGCCGAATACAACAGGTGTAGACCTTACAGTAAAATGCTTACTTACATAATTACATGCTTACTTATAGTGCGAAAAAAAGGTATCTGTGTGTGTGTGTGTGTGTGTGTGTGTGTGTGTGTAGGTAAGTAAAGAAATAAAACAACAGTAAAAAGACATTTGAAAATAAGAGTAGCAAGGCTATATACAGACACCTGTTAGTCAGGCTTATTGAGGTAGTATGTACATGTAGGTATGGTTAAAGTGACTATGCATATATGATGAACAGAGAGTAGCAGTAGCGTAAAAAGAGGGGTTGGTGGGTGGTGTGACACAATGCAGATAGCCCGGTTAGCCAATGTGCGGGGGCACTGGTTGGTCGGGCCAATTGAGGTAGTATGTACATGAAAGTATAGTTAAAGTGACTATGCATATATGATAAACAGAGAGTAGCAGCAGCGTAAAAGAGGGGTTGGGGGGGGCACACAATGCAAATAGTCCGGGTAACCATTTGGATACCTGTTCAGGAGTCTTATGGCTTGGGGGTAAAAACTGTTGAAAAGCCTTTTTGTCCTAGACTTGGCACTCCGGTACCGCTTGCCATGCGGTAGTAGAGAGAACAGTCTATGACTGGGGTGGCTGGGGTCTTTGACAATTTTTAGGGCCTTCCTCTGCTTCCTCTGCTGCGGTGTGCCTGGTGTAGAGGTCCTGGATGGCAGGCAGCTTTGCCCCAGTGATGTACTGGGCCGTACGCACTACCCTCTGAAGTGCCTTGCGGTCGGAGGCCGAGCAATTTCCGTACCAGGCAGTGATGCAACCGGTCAGGATGCTCTCGATGTTGCAGCTGTAGAACTTTTTGAGGATCTCAGGACCCATGCCAAATCTTTTTAGTTTCCTGAGGGGGAATAGGCTTTGTTGTGTCCTCTTCACAACTGTCTTGGTGTGTTTGGACCATGTTAGTTTGTTAGTGATGTGGACACCAAGGAATTTGAAGCTCTCAACCTGCTCCACTACAGCTCCGTTGATGAGAATGGGGATGTGCTCGGTGCTCCTTTTCCTGTAGTCCACAATCATCTCCTTAGTCTTGGTTACGTTGAGGGAGAGGTTGTTGTTCTGGCACCACCCGGCCAGGTCTCTGACCTCCTCCCTATAGGCTGTCTTGTCGTTGTCGGTGATCAGGCCTACCACTGTTGTGTTGTCTGCAAACTTAATGATGGTGTTGGAGTCGTGCCTGGCCATGCAGTCGTGGGTGAACAGGGAGTACAGGAGGGGACTGAGCACGCACCCCTGGGGAGCTCCAGTGTTGAGGATCAGCGTGGCAGATGTGTTGCTACCTACCCTCATCACCTGGGGGCGGCCCGTCAGGAAGTCCAGGATCCAGTTGCAGAGGGAGGTGTTTAGTCCCAGGTTCCTTAGCTTAGTGATGAGCTTTGAGGGTACTATGGTGTTGAACGCTGAGCTGTAGTCAATGAACAGCATTCTCACATAGGTATTCCTTTTGTCCAGGTGGGAAAGGGCAGTGTGGAGTGCAATAGAGATTGCATCATCTGTGGATCTGCTTGGGCGGTATGCAAATTGGAGTGGGTCTAGGGTTTCTGGGATAATGGTGTTGATGTGAGCCATTATCAGCCTTTCAAAGCACTTCATGGCTACGGACGTCAGTGCTACGGGTCTGTAGTCATTTAGGCAGGTTGCCTTTGTGTTCTTGGGCACAGGGAGTATGGTGGTCTGCTGGAAACATCGGAACCGGTGTAGTATGATTCAATCTTAGCCCTGTATTGACTCTTCGCCTGTTTGATGGTTCGTCGCAGGGCATAGCGGGATTTCTTGTAAGCTTCCGGGTTAGAGTCCCGCACCTTGAAAGCGGCAGCTCTACCCTTTAGCTCAGTGCGAATGTTGCCTGTAATCCATGGCTGTCACGCCCTGACCTTAGTTATCTATGTTTTCTTTATTATTTTGGTTAGGTCAGGGTGTGACGAGGGTGGGTATGCTTGTTTTGTATTGTCTAGGGTTTTTGTATGTCATGGGGTCTAGACATATGTAGGTCTATGGTGGCCTGAATTGGTTCCCAATCAGAGGCAGCTGTTTATCGTTGTCTCTGATTGGGGATCATATTTAGGTTGCCATTTTCCCTTTTGGTTTGTGTGGGTTCTTGTCTATGTGTAGTTGCCTGTTCAGCCCTCTTTGTATAGCTTCACGGTTAGTTTTGTTGTTTTGTTAGTTTTGTTCAGTGTTCATTCTTATAATAAAGAGAATGTACGCATACCACGCTGCGCCTTGGTCTCCTCCTTACGACGGCCGTGACAATGGCTTCTGGTTGGGGTATGTACGTACAGTCACTGTGGGGACGACGTCCTCAATGGACTTATTGATAAAGCCACATCAGTATGTGGTGTATTCCTCAATGTCATCGGAAGAATCCCGAAACATGTTCCAGTCTGTGATAGCAAAACAGTCCTGTAGTTTAGCATCTGCTTCATCTGACCACTTTTTTATAGACCGAGTCACTGGTGCTTCCTGCTTTAATTTTTGCTTGTAAGCAGGAATCAGGAGGATAGAGTTGTGGTCGGATTTACCAAATGGAGGGCGAGGGAGAGCTTTGTACGCGTCTCTGTGTGTGGAGTACAGGTGATCTAGAATTTTTTTCCCTCTGGTTGCACATTTAACATGTTGATAGAGATTTGGTAGAACGGATTTAAGTTTCCCTGCATTAAAGTCTCCGGCCACTAGGAGCGCCGCCTCTGGGTGAGTGGTTTCCTGTTTGCTTACTTCTTTATAGACTAATTGACATCCTTTGAGTCAATTGGAGGTGTATCTGTGGATGTATTTCAAGTCCTACCTTCAAATTCAGTGCCTCTTTGCTTGACATCATGGGAAAATCAAAAGAAATCAGCCAAGACCTCAGAAAAAAATTGTACACCTCCACAAATCTGGATCATCCTTGGGAGCAATTTCCAAACGCCTGAAGGTACCACGTTCATCTGTACAAACAATAGTACGCAAGTATAAACACCATGGGACCACGCAGCCGCCATACCGCTCAGGAAGGAGACGCGTTCTGTCTCCTGGAGATGAACATACTTTGGTGCGAAGTGCAAATCAATCCCAGAATAACAGCAAAGGACCCTGTGAAGATGCTGGAGGAAACAGGTACAAAAGTATCTATATCCACAGTAAAACAAGTCCTACGTTGACATAACCTGAAAGGCCGCACAGCAAGGAAGAAGCCAAAACCGCCATAAAAAAACAGACTACAGTTTGCAACTGCACATGGGGACAAAGATGGTACTTTTTGGAGAAATGTCCTCTGGTCATAATGACCATCGTTATATTTGGAGGAAAAAGGGGGAGGCTTGCAAGCCGAAGAACACCATCCCAACCGTGAATCACGGCGGTGGCAGCATCATGTTGTGTGGTTGCTTTGCTGCAGGAGGGACTGGTGCACTTCACAAAATAGATAGCATCATGAGGATGGAAAATTATGTGGATATATTGAAGCAACATCTCAAGACATCAGTCAGGAAGTTAAAGCTTGGTCGCAAATGGGTCTTCCAAATGGACAATGACCCCAAGCATACTTCCAGTTGTGGCAAAATGGCATAAGGACAACAAAGTCAAGGTATTGGAGTGGCCATCACAATGCTCCCAAATGCTTCCAAATGCTAATTGAGTGTATGTAAACTTCTGACCCACTGGGAATGTGATGAAAAAAATAAAAGCTGAAATAAATCATTCTCTCTACTATTATTCTGACATTTCACATTCTTAAAATAAAGTGGTGATCCTAACTGACCTAAAACAGGGAATTTTTTACTTGGATTAAATATCAAGAATTGTGAAAAATTTAGTTTAAATGTATTTGTCTATGGTGTATGTAAACTTCCGACTTCAACTGTAGATGTTCATTCTCCCCTGTCCTCAGTGATTCTCTCCACAGAACAAAGAGACAGGATGTAGTTTTTATAACCCAGCCCTAGCCTGTGGTTGACCAATTAGAATTCCTTGCAATAAAACTGGGCCAATGGCCAAATAACAAGTATCCTATTTCAGGTTCAATGTATAAACAATTTGGACCAATGAGAACTTGCCATGTAGCTATGAGTCCCGGACTGAAATTCCTCCCATGTCTCTGACCCATTGATATTACAGAAAACAAATTCTCCCATTGACCGTTACTCTACTGACCTCTCGTCCTCTGCGTTGTGTATTATCTTTAAAATGTTCTTACACCTTGAATTGTTCTACTCAAACCCAGTGTGAATTTCTTATTGTAGTATATTTGACGAATTTGTACATTTCCTCTGTATAGTTTTATTCATTTGTTGTGTTGTCCTGTTCACTGTTGCAATGTTATGCCTCTTGGCCAGGTCGTTATTGTAAATGAGAATTGGTTCTCGATTGACTTATCTGGTTAAATAAAGGTGAAAAACAAATGGATGGAGTATGGATAATATGCTGCAGGGAGAGAGGGGGAAGTGAGGCTGTGCACTGCCCAGAAACACAGCCTTTCTTTGGGCTTTCTCACCAAGGGCCTGGGGTGGAGGCGGTGGAGGGCTGGACATCTCCCAATGGACTCCAGTAGTGGGGTGCAACCAAACAGACAAGGTGGTAATGATGACTAGACATCCATTACAAACTGTCACGCCCTGACCATAGAGAGCCCTCGGGGTTCTCTATGGCGTAATAGGTCAGAGCGTGACTAGGGGGGTTTTCTAGTTATTATAGTTCTATGTTGGTGTGTGAGTATGGTTCCCAATTGGAGGCAGCTGAATATCGTTGCCTCTAATTGGGGATCATACTTAGTGTGTCCCTTTTCCCACCTGCGTTGTGGGATATTGTTTTGTGTGAGTGCCTTTGTGCGCTACGTTTGGCACGATCGTTATATCTTTGTTGTTTTTTTAATTTTTAAAAGTTTCACGAGCAATAAAATGTACTCACGCTGCGCCTTGGTCCAGTTATTTAAACGACAGTCGTGACACAAACAGATAATGTAACAGGATGTTGAACACAAAGATATATAATTCTATGGTTGAACACTGCATGAGGTCGGTTTGATAAGCGAGAAAATGCATTAAAAAGGGAACTGAGGAAATGCAGGGATTGATATTCTGTGCCATTTAAGAAAGTGGCAGAATGTTCTATCAATTTGACAGAGCGCTGTGTGACAACAAAACCCTTGGATATGCTTTGGATATTTATACTAGATAATAACAGATAGTGAGTACAGCCTAGTCTCCACAGGCAGGCAGGCAAGCAGACAGACAGACATTGGTAAATAATAGACAGACAGACAGACATTGGTAAACAATAGACAGACACACAGACATTGGTAAACAACAAAGACAGACACACAGACAGACAGTGGTAAACAGTAAAGACAGACAGACAGACGTTTGGTGGTCTATTCCTTCTCCTCTCCCTACGGTCTCCCTGCTCCAGACTTTTCCCGCTCCACTGGGCCCTGCGTGCCGATCCAGAACACAACCTTTTCCCAGAGTCTAAACCGGTGGGACACGAAGGACCAAACCCCAGGGCGAGGGGGGCAGAGACAGAGTGCACAGCTAAACGACTACACAGCCAAAGTGTTTGCATATGCTATGAGGAGACAGGGACGGTTCCTGTATTAGAGATTATATTAGAGATAGTCTTTCACTGGAGTCTTCTACAGACAGCATAGGGATATATTATGCAGCTGACAGATTGACAGACACTTCAGATGGACCAATCAGGGACTGACTAGCCACATTTGGTGATACTCAGGGCTTAAGGTGTGCCTCGACGCTGCTGAAAACAACATGACACATGCACAAACGTCCACACACACAAGCACATGCACACACACACAAGCACACACTATGACACACACATGTCCAAAGGCACAGTGAGCGAGGAAAGTCATTTTCCTCCACAGGGAAGAAATAAAATGGGAAAATGGCGAGGCGGCACAAAAATAAAACGCAGATGCATTCATGCAGAAAATCCCAGCCTTTAATCCAATCCCTCACGCTTTATTAAAACAGAGCGAGAGAGAGAGAGATAGAGACAGACAGACAGACAGGGTCCATGAAGAGACACACACTGACTCACACACGCAGACACACACATCACAACAACAAGCTTTATCCTAGGCCGTGGAGATAGGAAAAAGATCAGAACCATGAAAGAGGTAGAGGCAGTCTCTCGCTCAGTCTCACACACACACACACACACACACACACACACACACACACACACACACACACACACACACACACACACACACACACACACACACACACACACACACACACACACACACACACACACACACACACACACACACACACACACACACACACCACAATAGCACGTTTTCTCAAAGCTCGAAGATATGAAAAGAGATGCCAAGCAGAAAATAACCAATAGTAACTCAGACACTGACACAGCCTTTACTGTGGTCTGAGCAGCCACACCCTCTAGTGACATCAGGTCAAATGAGACCAAGCCACACCCTCTAGGGACATCAGGTCAAATCAGATAAAGCCACACCCTCTAGTGACTTAAGGTTAAATCAGACCAAGCCACTGTCCCCCTCCTCCCTCCCTGCCTCACCCTAAATAAAGAAGAGGATGACCTATCCCACCATGCATCTCACCCACGAGTTCGTGGACCTGTCCCGCCCCGGCAGACTCTACGTCAAGGGAGCGGTATGTCCCCCAACACCCCCTGCCCCTTTTAATTAGCTCTCAAAATATTTTGGGAGGCGCTGGCTGGCTGGTGCTGCCGTCCTTGAGCGGGGCGATGGCCATGCTGATCCTAATTAGAGGGGATTATGGTCTGGCTCCCTCAATAGACGAATAGAGACCATGGTGGCTGGTACTTTATGGGGCAGTGGTGAACAGTAGGTCTGGGAATTGCCAAGGACCTACGATATGTATTGCGATTCTATATGTATTGCAATTCAATACTGCAATTGTACTGCAAATTCGATGTTCCAAACATATTGCTCACTATATATCTGCTGCAGAGAGACAAGAGAGAGCCAATACAAAATTAGTTTTGGAGATAAAAGTGCTCAGAACATGTTGGCTCACCATTTAAAACATTAAAAAAGAATATGGAGTACAAGCATCAGAATGAGAAACACCAGAGTTTTCAACAAAGACATCCTATTACAGTACATATTAAATGAACTCTATGGTTTTCACGGTGATCTATGGTGATCAGATTGGGCACATTCAACAAATCCGATCGAACAAAGTGGATATTCGTCAAACCCGTCATGATTTATGTGTTGTAACAGACCCACAATGTAGTTACTTAAATCCGATTTGCATATATTTGGCTGTTTTTGCTGCATACCATGTAGAAGTTGTCCCTTTTTAGGTTTAGAAGAAGTGACTGTTCAATGCTAACTCCCTTTCGTGTAAGCTGGTTAGCATACCTAGCATACAGAAATCACTGATGGTAGTCTGTCGTTTTTAACTGTAATGCAGTTGATTGGGAACGATGACTTTAACATGTGTTGGGGTTGACATCCATTCATGCATTATACCGTGATTTTTACCTCAACACAGTGTGAAAAACACATCTAAACAATAGCCTAAATTATAGTCATTTAGCAGACAATCTTACCGCATACATTTCCATCGTTTCCCCCCCCCGTACTGGTCCCCCGTGGGAATCGAACCCATATCCCTAGCGCCGCTAGCACCATGCTCTACCATTCCTTTGATTGGTTGAGTTCAATTGACCTTTTTACCGCATCTATATCGCAATGATGTCATAAAGGAGGGTGGGGTGACATGCTAGTTATCTTCAACCTAGGTAACATGTTGGATGCCCTCTGTGACATCATAGACCACTGTGGTACAACAGTCCAATCAAGCATTCTGAACACCACAACTCGCCTATCGCTGTAGAGAGTAGTTGCTTTTTGAATTTGCTCAGCCAGTTTATTGATTGAGAGATGGCTTTGTACTCTATCAGTATTCATTTGTTGGTGCATGTAATCTTGGCATTACAACATCTGGACGGCAAGGTTTTTCGGGATGCCCTGATGCCCCCCATCGGCATTAGGCGGTGGGCCAGCACGCCTCACATTGACCTGAACACCAGCACCATCAACTTCCATCAACAACCCTGGACCAAACAGAACACCAGCGAGACCACCGGACACAGTTTGTACAAGTGCCCCGGAGAGGCTTGTGTTATGGTCAGCTCGGAACCCACTGCGACCCGGGTAGCTACAAACAACACTAACCGACTCAGTGGCCTTGTGGTTAGAGTATCCGCCCTGAGATTGGAAGGTCGGGTGGTTTATCCACGGTCGAGTCCAACCAAAGACTCTGAAAATGGTCATCAATGCCTCTCAGCTTGGCACACATTAAGGAGATGGATTGGGGTTAAGGCCCTGCGACAGACTTGTGTCCTATCCAGGGGGGATACATCAAGCTGCCTCATGCTACAGAAACAGGAGATAGGCTCCTGCCCTGTGGGTCATTGTGGCTCGGACAAGGCCACTACCACCCAGACCAGAAACAGCATTGACCAGAAATACAGAGACGTTAGTGCTTTGCGCCAGACAACCAGTGATTCGACGGCCAGCCTCAGAACGCCTCGCACCCGAGTAGCTGAGCTCAGGACTAGGGAGAGAGCGGGAGCGAGTGAGCTTGTGTGGAAGAAGATGGTGGAAGTGATTACTGGGGCAGAAGAGAGGAGGATAGAGGCTGTAGACCGCATGTTTCTGGCTCTTTGCTGCTGGTTGTACGGCATGGGCCTGCTGCTCACTTTCAGTGTCAGAGGACTACTGCAGGTAATGTGATGTGAAGGAACGATTCGGGGTATGAGGGGGTCTGAGAAAGGCTTTGGGAACAACATTAGACTGGTCCAAATAGTGACATTTACCCATTGCAGTTATATATACTCCTGGCATTTTACCTTGGAGCATGAATGAAAATATGTATTTGTTTTCCTAATAAGACTAGGTTTATTTTCTTTCCGTAGACAATGGTTGCATTAGAGCTCCATGGAGATGAATACAAGGAGAGAGGAGCTGAGAGGGAGACAGGTGGCTGTAAAGATGCTCAAACCGCTCCCGTGTGGGTGACCCCCCGTGGTTCAACTAAGAAGAGAGCCCGCCGCCGCCGTCGGTCCAACAAGGGGAAACACTGAATAACGTGCCCATACAGGACATTGTTCATCCGCATTCCAAATAATACAATATCATATTTTCTAATAAATAATACTTGTTTTCGCATCATGTGTTTCTCAGTTGTTATTTTGTTATAGGAGTAGTTTGAAGAGGTTTGGAAATGACCACGAAATGACCACAAAAGGACCACGGAACGTAAAAAGTATAGTAGCCATTTAGAATATGTAAAGCAAAATAACACAGAAAGAAATAACACATTTCAGTTGACACAGTAGGGGCTTATACATGCTTATAACAAGTAACAATGCATTATTCCTGAATGCGGTAAGTAAAGTTGTATCATCATATACAGCTGAAACTGAAATTAAAGCCTGTTTAGATTCACTGTGGTTGCCCATCACCCTGTGTCGGGGTTTAGAGAGAGAGAGAGAGAGAGAGAGATTGTGTGTGTAAGAGAGGGAACGAGAGAGAGAGAAGAAAAGCCTGGACCCTCTGTCAGTTCAGTGAAGCAGAGAGGAAGGGTAACACAAGCTGACATGGAGAGGATTCTTTCGGACACACACACACACGAACGCACGCACGCACGCACGCACGCACGCACGCACGCACGCACGCACGCACGCACGCACGCACGCACGCACGCACGCACGCACGCACGCACGCACGCACGCACGCACGCACGCACGCACGCACGCGCACGCGCACACACACACACACACACACACACACACACACACACACACACACACACACACACTCACAGGAATATACGTTTACATACTGTAAACACACATCACGCACCCTTCAACATCCACACAGATTGCAAACATCCACACATGTTTGCAATGTGTGTGTGTGTGTGTGTGTGTGTGTGTGTGTGAGCTGAGGCCGTGGGCCTGTGGGAGTCAGCAGAAGGTGAGCACAGATAAGGCTGCATGATTGTGACTGTGTGTCAGAGGGAATCTGCACCATACACCACACACACTCACACACTCCCTCCCCTTCTCTCTCTCTCTCTCTCTCTCTCACCCCATCTCTCTCCGCTGCTGGAGCTGTGCCAGGGTGCTGGGGACAAAGCCTGCGTGCGTGTGTGTGTGTGTGTGTGTTGGTCTGAGTCAGACCATGCCCTAGCTGACCCGGGTCTTAGACAGTGACAGTCAGTGGCCACGTCAGGCCTCATTCTGCCCATCCTTCTTAAAGACTGACTGGCCACAAGGCACTGGACTGGGCTGGGCTCTGCGTGCTGGCTGGCTCACTGAAGCAATGAAGCAATCAGGAAAGGGAAAGGACGACGGTTGGGAGGACTGCAAAGAAGGACTTCCACATGAGCAACACACCTGCAGGCAGTACGGCTGCATTACTAAGCCAACTATTCCTTGTGTGACTACAGAGAGCGAGAGGGAAGGTGGAGGGTGAGAGAGAGAGGGGGAGAGAGGGAGGGTGAAGGGAGGGTGAGAGGGGAAGGGAGAGAGTGAGAGTAAGAGAGAGACGGGAGAAGAGAGGAGGAGAGGTGGTATGTTTGTATGGGTGTATCGTGATCTCTCTGCTTTCCAGATTACTGCTGCTACACTGTGTTTACACACAGCCATCACAGGTGTATACTAACTGCCAACGCCAGTTTTCTGAACGACCTAAGCGGGTGACTATTGACTGTTTGTGTACCTGCCTGTAGTGCTGAGTCAGATGTACCATGGTTCCCCAGGCAATCTCAAGGGTCTGGCCCCACTGCTGCCCCCTACAGGGTTGGAGTAGAAACACACTGCACCACCATGCCTACAGCAGCCTGCCAGCAGCCAATCAGGGCCAAATAATCTGTGGCCATGGCAAGCGTTGCCGTGCTCTCCGTTGCTATGTAATTATGTGCTGTTTGTACGAGATTTCTGCACCTGAAGTGGGTCAGACTAGTTTTCATGCGGAGATGTGTGTGTGTGCATGTGTGTGTGTGTGTGTGTGTGAGAGAGAGAGAAATAGAGATAGAGAATTCAAGAGTGAGTGATGAGTGTTTGAGAGCAGATTCTCCAGGTTGGTGAGAGTGTTTTCGAGCTGCGTAGGAGGGTTACAAGTAAAGAGAGAGTGGGAGACAGAAAGGAATAACCTCTGAACATGTAGCCAGTTTCACTATATATTCAAATCTACGGGGAAAACCTGCACCTGCACTGCAGCCACTGCTGTAGCTACCCAGGAGCGAGCAGGAACCAGAACGACCTAAAATAACCAGCAATTAATTAGTCAGCCAATGAATGACTTAACTCAGCTTTGTTCTCCTCCCTCTGTGTCCAGCCTCGGGCTAGGGAAGACTATATAGCACCATGCACACTTCTGCACTATACACACTTCCATACACACTTCAAACCACACTAGTACTCCTGTACGCAGCTGTACAGGTTGAGCCAGTTTGCTACAGCAGGAAAATGATCCTGCAGCAACAGGAAATGTGAATGATTATGTGGATTATAATTAATCAACATTTTTGTAGGGGTTGATATTAAAAATTAAAAATAAAAATAAAAAGGAAAGTCATGTCTGAAAATTCAATGTGGGAATTAAAAACTTCAGAAACCTTTTTAAACCTGAAATACAATTCCTGCATTGCAGGAAAGTTCTCCTGCAACAGAGCGATCAAATGAAGATCCCACATCTGTAGCAGCTCTCCATGTTCACTTGTCATACTCATTATCACAGCGTCCTCTTAGAAATGTACTGAAAGTATGATGGAACAGGTAGAACACAGTGCCGATGCACCTTATTAGGTTATATAATGCAGCTTGATGTGTCCTTGGGGGGGTAGAACTCATATTCACACTTTGTCAAAAGTGTGCACTCCATCATTTCTCTCATCAGCTGGTAAGGGATTACAGAGGTGAGCAGCCTCAGAGTGTTATAGTAGAGTAGGGTACTGTACACTCATAGAAAAAAGTTATTCTATCTTGAATTAAAATCGGTTCTTCGGCTGTGCCCATAGGAGAACCCTTTGAAGAACCTCTTTTGGTTCCAGGTAGAACCCTTTGTGGTTCCATGTAGAACCCTTTTGGGTTCCATGTAGAACCCCTTTCCACAGGGGGTTATACATGGAACCCAAAAGAGTTCTACTTGGAACCACAAAGGGTTCTACCTGGAACTGAAAAGAGTTATCCCATGGGGACAGCCGCAGAATAGCGCAGAAAGTGGGCGGGATGTCCTACCTGTGTTGCCGTGCTGGATCTTCCCGTTGCTTATCTGTTTGAGTCTCTTCTGGTGAGACTTGCCGTTGTAGTGTATCTGGGCCTGGGCTGGGGAGTTGAGCTGGATGTTACACACGTCACACAGTGTGTAACTGCGCTGCTTCCTCTCCCTCTTAGGCCTGCTGTGGTCAGAGGAGGGCAGGGCGCCCCCAACTGGACCTGGCTGCTCCCCCAGGACTACACCCTCCTCCTGCGGGTCACAGCACACCTCGCTGTCCCCAGTCAACCCCATCCCCACTCCTAACCCGTTCCTGTCCTCCTCCATCTGTAACACAGAGGGTGGGCTGAACGGACGCTTCATTCCTGAGAGAGGAGAGAAGGATTTGTTTATTTATTATGCCGTTAACCTTTGTTTTGACAGGTAACTTGACGGAGAACACATTCTCCTTTACTGCAATAACACGATGAAGAGTCGCAGGGAAGAGGAGAGCGAAGAGGGGAGAGAAGAGAGAGAACAGAAATGTGGAAAGAGAGGAGAAAAAGAAAAGAGATAGAGATGAGACAAAACAGAAAGGATGAGAAAGAAGGTATCGAGAACAGACCAGCGGGGGTAAGAGGTCAGAGGTGAAGGATCAGGACCAGTGGATTAGAGAGGCAGTGCTCTGTGAGTCTGAGGTGCCCAGTATCACAGTGATATAACGGTGCGTTAGAGCACGGACGTGTGCTGGGAACAATGGAGCCATCACCATATGATATCCCTTGCCCTCCGTGCCTTTGCGCGAAGCCCCCCGGTTAAAGCCAATAGCCCATAAAAGACAGGGACGCAAAAAGAGCCCTGATTCAGACGCTTCGGTGTAGGTGCGTGAGGCATCTGATCCTAGGCCTGCCTGAAGTAAGCCCTGGCTGTCAGTACCCACACACCCTCACAGAGACACACACTGAGTATACAAAACATTAAGAACACCTACTCTTTCCATGACACAGACTGACCAGGTGAATCCAGGTGAAAGCTACGATCTCTTATTGATGTAACTTGTTGAATCCACTTCAATCAGTGTAGATGAACGGGGTTTGAGCGAGGTATGGTAGTAGGTGCCAGGTGCACCGGTTTGAGTGTGTCAAGAACTGCAACGCTGCTGGGTTTTTCACGCTCAATAGTTTCCCGTGTGCATCAAGAATGGCACAACGCCTAACGGACATCCAGCCAACCTGACACAACTGTAGGAAGCATCGGAGTCAACATGGGCCAGCATCCCTGTTGAACCCTTTCAACACCTTGTAGAGTCCATGCCCTGATGAATTGATTCTGCTCTGAGGGCAAAAAGGTGGTGCTCTTAATGTGTTGTGTACATCACCACACACAGACACTGTACACATGGACAAACAACACACCCACGTGTGCAAACACATGAGCACGCACATGAAACACATGAAAACACCCTCGCACATACACACAATGACATACTGTACACACAGACACCCATACACACCCACATGGACACTCACTACCTATGGACTATCCAATCCCATACTAATCATAGATTGTATAACAACATAGGAGGCCATGCAGTTCAGTACGGCACCACTGGGGGGAGACAGAGTGCTACTCTCTGATTCTCTGAGGAGCGTGCTGTGCTATCTATCAGTCGAGCTGCTTCACTCAGAGTGACTACACGCCTGCTTGCTGTGCTAGCCTGCTATAACAAAGGCTCTAACAGTGGGTCTGTCTGTAGTCTGACTCTGTAGCACTGTCTGTCCACTCTGTGCTAAGGAATGAGAAAGGAGCAAATAAGGTCCCCACTGGGCAAAAGATGGTTGAATCAACATCGTTTCTAAGTCATTTCAACCCAAAAATGTCATGCGATGCCGTTGAATCAACGTGGAGAACTGATTGATTTGCAAAAAGTAATTAATTTAATATTTTTTTCAACAAATGTTTGACCTTTTAACCTAAATCCAATGGCAGGGTAAAAATGTTGGTTGGTTACACGTTGAATTCACTTTGCTTGACAACTCAACCAAATGTAAATCTAAACTAGACGTTGAACTGACTGTGCCCATTGGGACACTTTTTTGCATGGTTTTTATGTCATCCGTTCCCTGTTAAAAATAGCAGGTGTAAACTTAGCACAGGTAGTAAGTATTGGTACATCTGGCCCTGTATGAATGTATTTGTAAGACCAGTGCAGACCAAAGTTACAAAATTAGAACACAAACTGTCTTATGAAATGTGTGCGAACCCTTTTGGCTCTAGTGAAGAATGACATGATAAAAACCTAACATAAAAAGTACATTCCCAGACAGATGAGTGCTATGTGATTTAAATAGGCTGCCTGAACACGTCTCAACACTTACAGAACACGTGGGGGGGGGGTTTCTCTCCTTCAAAGTAGATCCACACAGAGAGAGAAAAGACCCGTGTTTGTTTATTCCCTCCCCTCCTACTCTCTCCTGCCATAAATACATGAAAAGGCAGCTCTATAGAATCCCTGTGATGGATTGAGACGTCAACATGTGAAAAAAACCCTGAAAGCCTTTTGCCTACGCGCAGATTTATTTACGTACTGGATACACACAAACCACTCACACACACACCCAAACCTTGGAGACACACACGCAGTTAAACCTCTAAAACACACACACCTCCCCCTCCCCCGCTCTCACATACACACACACATGTACACACATGTACACACATGTACACACATGTACACACATGTACACACATGTACACGCGCACGCACGCACGCACGCACGCACGCACGCACGCACGCACGCACGCACGCACGCACGCACGCACGCACGCACGCACGCACGCACGCACGCACGCACACACACACACACACACACACACACACACACACACACACACACACACACACACACACACACACACACACATTAGAGGAGGTATGAAAGCTGCTATTCACATTGCCATTCTGGGAGCACTCAAAGGCTCCATCAGATGTTTTCTCAAAAAGCTTTGAGCATTGCCCAATCGAGGCAGCCAATAAAGAAATCTCTGTGGTTCTTAAACCACACGACCCAACCACACCCTGCCAAACGACCAAGCATCCCTCACTCCAGCTCATTGAAAAAAATTACTTCAAAAAGCTATACATTATTCATTCATAAGCACATGGTACATACAGTACATTCTTTCCCACACCATCTATTCCTGCTAACATGACCATGTAACAAGAATTGGAGCATAAAGACAAGTGGGTTGATGCCTGAACACTGAACACCTCCAACAGCTGAATGTTAGAGGGCAGCTCTAACACAATCTGTGGCCCCTGAAAATAACCTACTGGGTGGTGGCCCTCAAGGACCAAAGGTATGTGTTTCAGTGTGAGGTATTAGGCGGGAGAGTCCTGAAGATGTTCTTACTGCAGCCCTATGCAGTGTGTGAGGCTGTAGCGCCTGCTGTGTATAGAGGGATGAATGCTGGCTGAGAGGGGCAGAGGGTGGCAGCGGGAACCCAGGGGGAGAACGGGCTGTGCCAGCCTTGACATGTACCCTGCTTCCGCTTTGTGGCATGCCATCTCGCCCCCCTCTCCCCCTGGCACTGGGGGATCATCAATCACGGAGCTGATCTCTCGCTGAATGACCAGGGTTCACCCGGCATAGCGGCTCAGAAATTAAACCTCTACTTACGAGCCTGTCCCTGCTGTCCAGTGAGCCTGAAATACTACCACCCTGGAGAAGGAGGAGGGAGGAGCAGCCCTCCCCACATCCAGACCAAGGCTCCCCTCTCTGGGCATGGAGTGGGGGCAAAGGCCCTTCCTGCCTGGTGCAATCAAAACCCGGCCCCCAAGTAGACCCACACAAACATAGGAGGCATGTCAGCGCCTTTTAAATTACCCTGAGCCCTCCCGGGTGGCGCAGTGGTCTAAGGCTGTGCCACCAGAGACTCTGGGTTCGAGCCCAGGCTCTGTCGCAGCCGGCCGCTACTGGGAGGTTCATGGGGCGACGCACAATTGGCCTAGCGTCGTCCGGGTTAGGGAGGGTTTGGCCGGTAGGGATATCCTTGTCTCATCGCGCACTAGCGACTCCTGTGGCGGGCCGGGAGCAGTGCACGCTGACCAGGTCGCCAGGTGCACGGTGTTTCCTCCGACACATTGGTGTGGCTGGCTTCCGGGTTGGATGCGCGCTGTGTTAAGAAGCAGTGCGCCTTGGTTGGGTTGTGTTTCGGAGGACGCATGGCTCTCGACCTTCGTCTCTCCCGAGCCCGTACAGGAGTTGTAGCGATGAGACAAGACAGTAACTACTAACAATTGGATACCACAAAATTGGGGTATCCAAAAAAACATTATAATAATTACACACACCCCCACCCCCCTCACACACACACCCACCCCTCACACACACACCCCCCCCTCACACACACACCCCCACCCCCCTCACACACACAACCCCACCCCCCTCACACACGCACCCCCACCCCCCTCACACACACACCCCAACCCCCTTACACACGCACCGCCACCCCCCTCACACACACGCCCCCACCCCCCTCACACACGAGTCATATCAGCATGGGAAACATGAGATGTCTCCGCATAAGCACCCTGCCACCCCACCAGCCTGTCTCCCATCCTCTACCAGCCATGACACTAGTTGACATTTAGCATTGACTGCTGCTGGTGTTAGACTAGAGCCAGATAATAACCACGTGTGACGTTTAAGGAGGACATTTAAATAGGGATGAGGAGGTGACACTGCTGTGGGAAGCAGACTCTTAAAGTGCCAATCAGCAGTTGCTACATTCATTTTCGCGGACTTATAAATGAATCATATGTACCCATTGATTCTTAAAGAATATAACTTATTCATGCGTCATGAGCTTAGTTAAACTGTCGTTACTCTATCAGAACCCCAAAATATGAGCTTGTTTTACTCCAATGTTCGTAAGCAAAGTAAATGTAAACAAACACTATATAGCCTCAAAACATGGTTCAAACTATCATTTTGATATCATGGATGGTCTGTCCTTTCATACAGAGCTCTGTCTATGAGAGTGGTAACATTTCTCCAGCCCCACCCCTCAACTTTTTACTGAAACAGGGAGGCACATCCTTTGTCATTGTTTCAACTACTGATTGCTGCTTTAAGGCCATCACTGTCACACGACCGTCCACATGATCAACTACATTAGCGTCTTCAACATCTCTGTGAAACATTTCACTGTATGCATGCAATGAGAGAGAGAGAGAGAGAGAGAGAGAGAGAGGAGAGAGAGAGAGAGAGAGAGAGAGAGAGAGAGAGAGAGAGAGAGAGAGAGAGAGAGAGAGAGAGTGTGAGAGAGAGAGAGAGAGAGAGAGAGGACAAGAGAGACAGAGAACGAGAAGGAGAGGGAGGTTGATAGACAGACTAAAAAGGCAGTGGTATCGTTAGGCGTGTTAATCTAGAGGCGAAAGAAACGCACACCTATTTAGGCGAGGTGCTGGCTAGCGGAGTGGAACACTTAAAAAAATAAAGCAGAGCTGCACACTCTAGGAGTTCAGATGCAAAAATACTTATGTCCAACGTTTCGACAGACAAGCTGTCTTCATCAGGGCATAATGACAAACACTGCGGGATGACTCATTTATATAGTGTCAAAAGACACTCAGGTGTCTGTAATCATGGCCGGGTGTGGCCTGATATCATTGGTTAATTCTCATATTAAAATAGCATACAAAAAACATAAATGGATAGAGTATGATCATAGATACAATTTGGCTACGTAAGCCTACAAACACTGACAATAGCAAAATCACAATAATCACAAGAATGGCTTCAGATCAAAGTCTACGTTGAGACCGAAGGGAGCAAGGGTCTTCAAGTTAAATATCCAGACAGCCTCTCGTTTTTAACAATAAATTGTCGGGGTCACCCCCTCTCCTAGGGAAGGTGACATGTTCGATGCCAATATAACGTATCGAATGGTTTTCTTCCAAAAAGTGGGCTGCAACTGGATAAGTCAAGTTTTTGCACCTAATGGTGCTACGATGCCCCCGAGATACGTACTTTTAATACGCTCTTTGTTTTACCCACATCATTTTTTTACCACAAGGACAAGTTATAAGATAAATAACTGCCTTAGTGGAGCACGTGATAACACCTTTGATTGGGATCTGTTTCCCTGTTTGGGAGTGTTTAGCCGTGTTGTCATTCCAGCTCGTCTGTAACAGGCCTGAGGTGTGTGATGTCTGCAGTCTCTGTGCTCTCCCGGTGTAACACTGTAAAGCTAAGCATACGCTCCTCTAATGAGCATATTAATAATTATCATAGGTAACCCTGTTCAGTCCTTATTGAAAGAGAACGACTCATGTTAATGCCAGAGGACAGTTGGGAAGTGGGACAAAGAGAGACTGTTTGTGTTTGTTGCCTGGCGACCCAAAGCCAGTTGAATAAAGTCAATATAAAAGCAGTCCCACATGGATTGATGCTCTTTTTCTGATCTCTGTTTACAGATGTCATTTGGCTTAGTGAAAGTCGGGCCGCTCACATTGGCTCAGCCTGTGTGTGTGTGTGTGTGTGTGTGTGTGTGTGTGTGTGTGTGTGTGTGTGTGTGTGTGTGTGTGTGTGTGTGTGTGTGTGTACGCAAGCCAACCAACCGTTACTCCAGAAGAAATTCAAACAGCATCTCTCTGATTCTATCACTGCACTGAATGTTGACTGGGAGTGGTGTGTGTGTGTGTGTGTGTGTGTGTGTGTGCGTGAAAACTTCCACTCTAATCTGGAAAACAATCTATCTCATTACCCACTTCCACATCATTCTCCAATCTCAGCCCACAACTTAGATCAACCGAGACACCATGATGATCACCAGCCTGTTAGGGAGAATATCTTGTTACCACCAGACAGGCTGAGGCTCTGTCCACTCTCCCCCAGGATCAGTCTCTCTGGCTGGGACACAGAGCAGGGCACTGTCCCCTAGGTCTGCTGGTGCCTGCTCCCCAGTCAAACTCACACACATGTTCATTAGGAATTCTAACCACGCACACAGCCAGCCAAGCAGTTACCTTTCTTTCCTCCTCCTCCTCCTCCTCTCTCTCTGTCTGTTCCTCCCTCACTCTCTACCTCTCTCAGACAGATAGAAGTCTCCGGCACCGGTATACAAGCCCTCAGAGGGCTGTGGCTTTTGTGTGCCTTTGTATTTGAGTACGTTTTAAACTGTGTGTGAGTGTGTGTGTCAGAGGAGGCTGGTGGGGGGAGCTATAGGCGCATGGGCTCGTTGTAAGGGCTGGAATGGAATTGATGGAATGGTATCATACTCGTCGCCAAACCCACTGGCTACAGGTTATCTACAAGTCTCTGCTAGGTAAAGCCCCGCCTTCTCAGCTCACTGGTCACCATACCAGCACCCACTCGTAGCACGCGCTCCAGCAGTTATATCTCACTGGTTACCCCCAAAGCCAATTCCTCCTTTGGTCGCTTATCCTTACAGTTTTCTGCTGCCAATGACTGGAACGAACTGCAAAAATCACTGAAGCTGGAGACTCATATCTCCCTCACTAGCTTTAAGCACCAGCTGTCAGAGCAGCTCACAGATCACTGCACCTGTACATAGCCCATCTGTAAACAGCCCATCTATCTACCTCATCCCCATACTGTATTTATTTATTTATCTTGCTCCTTTGCACCCCAGTATCTCTACTTGCACATTCATCTTCTGCACATCAACCATTCCAGTGTTTAATTGCTATATTGTAATTACTTCGCCACTATGGCCTATTTATTGCCTTCTTATGGCTGGGGGCAGTATTGAGTAGCTTGGATGAATAAGGTGCCCAGAGTAAACTGCCTGCTACTCAGGCCCAGTTGCTAATATATGCATATTATTAGTAGATTTGGATAGAAAACACTCTGAAGTTTCTAAAACTGTTTGAATGATGTCCGTGAGTATAACAGCACTCATATGGCAGGCAAAACCTGAGAAGAAATCCAACCAGGAAGTGGGAAATCTGAGGTTTGTAGGTTTGCCTATCCAATATACAGTGTCTATGGGGTCATATTGCACTTCCTAAGGCTTCCACTAGATGTCAACAGTCGTTAGAACCTTGTTTGATGCTTCTACTGTGAAGGAGGGGGGAATGAGAGCTGAATGAGTCAGGGCTCTGCCAGAGTGGCATGAGCTGATCACGCGCGCTCACGTGAGAGTTAGCTCTGTTCCATTGCATTTCTACAGACAAAGGAATTCTCCGGTTGAAACATTATTGAAGATTTATGATAAAAACATTTATGATTTATGATTAAAAACAACAAACATATTTTTTCACTTTCACTTTCACTTACTTAGCTAGAATCTAATGCAGTTAGCTAGTTTAGCCTACTGAAACTGTATCACCGCTGTATCACCGCCTGGTACGGCAACTGCACCGCCCTCAACCGCAAGGCTCTCCAGAGGGTAGTGCAGTCTGCACAACGCATCACCGGGGGCAAACTACCTGCCCCCCAGGACACCTACAACACCCGATGTCACAGGAAGGCCAAAAAGATCATCAAGGAGAACAACCACCTGAGCCAATGCCTGTTCACCCTGCTACCATCCAGAAGGCGAGGTCAGTACAGGTGCATCAAAGCTGGGACCGAGAGACTGAAAAACAGCTTCTATCTCAAGGCCATCAGACTGTTAAACAGCCATCACTAACACAGAGAGGCTGCTGCCAACATACAGACTCAAATCTCTGGCCACATAATAAATGGACTTAATAAAGGTATCACTAGTCACTGTAACGGTAGTCCTCCTCCTCTTCATCCGAAGAGGAGGAGCATGGATTGAACCAAGGCGCAGCGTTGTGAAATGACATGATTTATTAAGACACGAAAAAACAACGAAGACAAAAAACGAACTATACTTGAATAAACTAACAAAATAACAAAAACGAATGTAGACAGACCTGGACGACGAACTTACATGAAACACGAAGAACGCAATAACAGGAAAACTGACTACACAAAAACCGAACGAACAAACATACCGAGAACAGTCCCGTGTGGCGTAACATACTGACACAGGAGACATCCACCCACAAACAAACAGTGTGAAAACACCTACCTTAATATGACTCTCAATCAGAGGAAATGAAAAACACCTGCCTCTAATTGAGAGCCATATTAGGTCACCCTTTAAACCAACATAGAAACAGAAAACATAGACTGCCCACCCAAACTCACGTCCTGACCAACTAACACATAAAAACTAACAGAAAACAGGTCAGGAACGTGACAGTCACTTTAAATAACGCCACTTTAATAATGTTTACATATCCTACATTACTCATCTCATATGTACAGGTATATACTGTATTCTACACCATCTACAGCATCTTGCCTATGCCACAAGGCCATCGCTCATCCATATATTTATATGTACATATTCTTATTAATCCCTTTATATTTGTGTGTATGAGGTAGTTGTTGTGAATTTGTTAGATTACTTGTTAGATATTAACGCATTGTCGGAACTAGAAGCACAAGCATTTTGCTACGCTCACATTAACATCTGCTAACCATGTGTATGTGACCAATAAAATTTGATTTGATTTGAAACACCCGGCTCAAACAGAGAGTGTTGATAGCTATGGCTATCCAACACTGGAACACTTCCAAGTCAAGGTAAGCTTTTGGTTATATTCAGTTATTGCCACCGGGCCATCCGGTGTAACTGCTAAGCTGCTTTCTGCTGACTGTACACGGTACTGAATGATTGTAGCAGGTTTACTAAAGTGTTAGTTGTAGTAGCTATGTTGACTATGACGTGACAACGATGTAGGCTGTGTGCAGTTAGTGGTCATGATATGAAGGTTTGGCTTGGAAAGTTTTTTTCGCATGGTTACAGACAGCTGATGTGTTGTGCACTGAAGTCCACAAGCAAAGGAGAGAGCGTAGATAGTTGTGATAAGGAATTATATATACAATGAGCTGTTTGTATGTGGCTGCTATGAAAGTGAACTGTGTTTACGTGTGATCAGGGTTGTATTCATTGCCCTGATTCTGTTGAAAAACGTTTCTTGTGATTGTTGTGATTGTTGTGACTTTGCCATTGTGGTTGTTTGTAGGCTTGTGTGGCCTTTAGTGAGTCTATGATCGTATGTTATCCATTTGTATTAATTGTATGTTGCTCATTCTATGCCGTTTTAATATGAGTAATTAACCAATGATATTAGGCCACTGTTGGCCATGATTACAGACACCTGTGTGTCTTGACACTATATATAAACGAGTCATCCCGCAGTGTCTGTGATTGTACCCTGATGAAGACAGCTTGCCTGTCGAAACGTTGGTAATTAAATATTTTTGCATCTGAGCTCCTAGAGTGTGCGGCTCTCCTTTATTTTCTAGTTTTCTACTCCGCTAGCCAGCACCTCGCCTACATAGGTGTGCGTTTCTTTTTTCTTCTAGATTTTTTTTCTTCTAAAAACGTTTCTTAAACAGAAGCAAATGGAACGAAATAGGGATAAACATCTGAATTTATCCAATAGAAACTCTTGTTTGCAACTGTTGGACTAATGATTACACTCTAAATCAGCTAGATGCAGGCAAGAGTGTGCAAGGCGGTATTGAATGTGCCACAGTCTGTCACCTTGATTACTCAACATTCTCTCGGTCTGTGCACCTACGTTGTAAACTTTAATTCATAGGCTACACTCTTAGAAAAAAGGTGCTATCTAGAACCCTTTTTGGTTCAAGGTATAACCATTTTGGGTTCCATGTAGAACCCTTTCCACAGAGGGTTCTACATTGAACCCAAAATAGTTTTACCTGGAACCAAAAAGGGTTCTACCTAGAACCAAGAAGGGTTCTCCTATGTGGACAGCCAATGTATGAGAGAGAGAGACAGGGCCGGGCACGCTCATTAGACGGCCCCCTTTCTGAGCTAAACTGACTGAGACGCTCCTCCAACAACAACACATAAAACCTCACATAATTCTGCCCAGAAACAAAAACGATTTCTCTCAAACACTGGCATATGGGCTTTTTAGGTGAGGGCTGACGCCGCCCTGTGATAAGCAGTGCCCACTTTGTCAAAGGCAGGGATTCAAAATATTTATCTTGTCCATTCCCAGCATGCCTCTCCAGGGTGCTGCTGGAGAGATGCATTGCTGTGGCGCTCCACCAACGTTCCGTCAAAAAATTGTCTAACATAAATCATGTAACAGATATTGCCTGTGGTAGAAAGAGCATACAGAATGGCCTGGCTGGAGATAAAATGTACGACAATGTAATAATGAGACACTTTTTACATCATGCCAGTTCCTCCGATCAAATAGCCTCACCTAAATGGCGCCAAATCAAATCAAAAATGCGCTGACACGTTAACAAACAACGTGTCCTAAAAACAGGTCAAAGTAAAATGGACAATACGGAATGGACAATCAGGCTACTCACGACTGCTGTCCAGGAGTTTCATCCCGTGGGAAAAATTGTCAAGATCAGTGGTTTCAAGTTTGTATGTGTCATTTTTTGACGAGCTGATCATAGCGAAAAAGAAAATACTTCTGCATTTCAAGATGTGTAAACACATTGCAAATAGGCTCAGGATAACTCCTGATAAAGTTGGGGAGCTGATATTCAGAGCTTAAATAGCCAAATTGATTAGTCACAGGAAGCAGGACCAATAAAGCCAATGCAACAGCTTGTTTTAAAAACAGTGGGCCTACCACATGGATGGGCATTCATGAAATCCCATTGTGGGTCGACGTGGTAGGCTACACCCCAGTAAGCACGAACCAACACTGACATATTTTACACATCTTTTTTTGGTCCTGTCTGAATTGGAGGTATTTTTTGGTGCAGTCCGGACCGGGCCTTGATTTCCATGTCCACAGACTTTGGTTTATGGTCAAGTCCGGACCAAATTTGAACCAATCATAAACGTCTATGTTTGGTTCAGATTGTGTCCGGTCTGGACCAGCCTTAATTTGGCCCAAACATAGGCGTCTTTACAAGACGTCTTTTCAACATTCATTCAGAACCGAAAATGAACCTGATTTCAACGTCCGGAAAATAAGTCTTTTAGGTGTCTTTTCGACGCCGGGCGGCAGAACGGCCAGGACCGGCCCAGGAGAGAGAGAGATCATGTGTAATAAACAGTGTATGACAGCATATGTGTACACAGGCTACAAGTTCTGCATACAGTATGTGTATATCAATGTATTAGCATAGTGAAGGAGCGAAGAGAGACACACTGACCTGGTTGAGACAGCTGAGACTAACGAACCCAACAACAACCTCAACACAGCACTCAGCAGACAGGAGGTAGGAGGAGTTAATGCACACTTCATGGAGAATCATCTAAATATTCCCTGTTCGTCTGTGTCTACAAGTGAACAGTAAGCATCTGTGTATATTGTGCACAAGTATACAGATGTTCTTCCAGGCTCATGTTGTTGTTATCCTTCCTGCTATATTCTGTGGATGACATGTGGTTGACCGTTTTGAGCCAGTCAGACCAAAAGCTTTGCCAAACCCGGCCTGTCTTCTGGAAGGCTTGTCCTCTCCTCTCCCTGCGGGCCAAGGCCCTGGTCAAGCTAAAGTTAGCCCAGCAGTTGAGACAGAATTCCCCACATTCTCTCCCCACCACAGGCTCACCCAGCTGGGGGCCAAGACAACCAGCCACCACTACCACTGCTGGGAGGGGTTCCACACTACAGCAAAATATACACATAGGAAAACACACAGATATTCAGAAACAGCCACAAACAGATGTGCACTAATCCACTCCACACATGAACATGCGCACGCACACACACACACACACACACCCGTGCGCGCACGCACGCACGCACGCACGCACGCACGCACACACACACACACACACACACACACACACACACACACACACAGTAGTATCCAGTATCCAGATTTTCATGCCGTCATACCGTTTCTGTACCATACTGGGGAATACGTATTACCCAATGTGCACACAAGGGGCGCTATTAGGGGGGATGCACAAAACTATTTAGGCAGAAGGGATCTTGAACCAGGAGGGGATTGAATATCTCTGCTGTAACCAAAATCTTGACATCTAACCAAATGTATAGCTGGAACCCTGGGCTAGATATAATGTATTTGACACGTTTTAGATTTGTGTGTGTGTGTGTGTGTGTGTGTGTGTGTGTGTGTGTGTGTGTGTGTGTGTGTGTGTGTGTGTGTGTGTGTGTGTGTGTGTGTGTGTGTGTGTCCAAAAAACAATTGTATTGACAATTATATCATCAGTATTTCAAAATACCCCGACACACACACACACACACACACACACACACACACACACACACACACACACACACACACACACACACACACACACACACACACACACACACACACACACACACACACACACACGCGCACACACACGTCCCGTCAACTCGATCTCCCCATTAGCAATCCTAAAGGTTAGGCACTGGAGATGCTCCAACGATGACTCCGAGGCCCATCTAGGAGGTGTTTATTGGATGGCCTGGTTATAGCTGCTCCCCTCTGGCCTCCTAAACACCATCTGTCTGGGGTAACATAAGACACGGTCCTTACCGTCACACAGCAGCCCCTGTGACAACTATATCAGCATGAATTATGTTATTCTGTCTCTAACTAGACAGGCTGGCTGCTCCAACTGCTAGCCTTAACCTCAGCAGTGGGACACACATGAGCAATGGAAGAAGATCTTAGTCAGGATTTGCCACTTTGGATTTGAAATGATGCAACGACTGAAGTTAAAGTGCAGACTGTCAGCTTTAATTTGAGGGTATTTGCATCCATATCGGGTGAACCACGTAGAAATTACAGTCCTTTTTGTACATTTTCCCACCATTTTAGGAGACCAAAAGTATTGGGACAAATTCACTTATATATGTATTAAAGTAGTCAAAAGTGTAGTATTTGGTCCCATATTCCTAGCACGCAATGATTACATCAAGCTTGTGACTCTACAAACTTGTTGGATGCATTTGCAGTTTGTTTTGGTTGTGTTTCAGATTACTTTGTGCCCAATAGAAATTAAATGGTAAATAATGTATTGTGTCATTTTGGAGTCACTTTTATTGTAAATAAGAATAGAATATGTTTCTAAATACTTCTACATGAATGTGGATGCTACCATGATTACAAATAACTCTGAATGAATCGTGACTAATGATGAATGAGAAAGTTACAGACGCACAAAAATCAAATCCCCCCCCCAAAAGCTAACCTCCCCTGATATTGTAATGGTGAGAGGTTAGCATGTCTTGGGGGTTATGATATAAAAAGCTAACCTCCCCTGATATTGTAATGGTGAGAGGTTAGCATGTCTTGGGGGTATGATATAAAAAGCTAACCTCCCCTGATATTGTAATGGTGAGAGGTTAGCATGTCTTGGGGGTTATGATATAAAAAGCTAACCTCCCCTGATATTGTAATGGTGAGAGGTTAGCATGTCTTGGGGGTATGATATAAACTGCTAACCCCTCCCTGTTATTGTAATGGTGAGAGGTTAGCATGTCTTGGGGGTATGATATAAAATGCTAACCTCCCCTGATATTGTAATGGTGAGAGGTTAGCATGTCTTGGGGGGTATGATATTTGTGCGTCTGTAACTGTCTCACTCATCATTATTCATACTATATATTGTATCATTTCAAATACAAAGTGCTGGAGTACAGAGCCAAAACAACAAAAGTCCCAATACTTCTGGATCTCCCTGTAGGTTGGTGCGGTGCGTTTTGTCTCACACATTATGTGACACAGCTAGAGGATTGCTACATGTGTTGGGAACATAACAGAAGGGGTCTGACTCGGGCGGCGTGACTGTGGAAGAGCAGAGAAAGAGAGAAGGAAGGATTGCCTAAGGACAGAACAGAGGAAGGAGCTGGGGTTGGGCACAGGTGCATCGCTATTTTCTGACAACGCCTCTTCACACACACACACACACACACACACACACACACACACACACACACACACACACACACACACACACACACACACACACACACACACACACACACACACACACACACACACACACACACACACACACACACACACTCTGTTATTCTGTGTTATCCTAATGAAACAAACCTCACCATGAGACGGCAACGGTGGCCAGGGACACCGCGGGCCACCTCATCTAGTCCAGTCCAGCTGGTAACGTCCAGCGGGACAGAGGAGAGGAGAAGAGCAGACATCCCCTCACACAGCCGGTTATAATGGATATAGACCATGTCTAATGGAGGAATCCAAAGGGCTTTGGTAACACACTATATAGACCCAGAGAACTCACAGTGGCCAAAACACACACAGTCAACACAGTTGGGATAGAGATGGAGAGATAATGATCCAGCCATCAACCATCTGATAGACCCTTTTCTCTCAAAGTACCACGTAATACAGCCATTGGTCCCAGCACATTACATCACAGTGGCCTTATTAGTCAGCCCTTCTGTTCTCTTACTATAGGTCTCTTAGTGTTTCCAGGCAGGTGCACTTCAGAGTCCAGTCCCTCAGTCTGGGTGCTAATGGTCGTGGTGGTGCTGATGGTGGAGAGCAGGGGGAGCTAGCTAGAGGAGAGGGATGGAGCTCCAGACCTCATAGGTCATCGGCCAGACGTGTCCCCTTCCAGAGAGAGCTCTCATCACGGCTGCGTCATAAACACCATGCATCAAAGGCACCAGCGCTGTCACCAACTGGCCTGCACATGTAGTACTCTACTACTACTAGAGGTCAGAGAGCAGTGGAAAGATCACACATAGCCCCCCCCCTCTCTCTCCCTCTCTCTCAGCCAAGCAGACACAGAGGGTGAGGTGAGGATTGGGACCAACCCTGAATCTAACCTTAAACTGGTGGGAATTCAACTGTTTCAATGTTTCTCTGATGTCATAGTTTGCCGTCGGGAAGACAAGACAGAGAACAGTCTGGTAACATTATGAGATCTAAATGTGTACAGGAACAGAACGCAGATAGAAACTGACAATTGTAACAGTTGTAAGAAGCTCTCTCTCTCTCTCTCTCTCTCTCTCTCTCTCTCTCTCTCTCTCTCTCTCTCTCTCTCTCTCTCTTTCTCTCTCTGCATGCTGGGAGTGTTTGGTGCATGCTGGGAAGTGTATGATCGAGGGAGTGCGTGTGTTGTGTAGAGTTAGATATTCAGAACTTTCTTTCGGTTTTCTCTTTCTTGGTGGCATTCTTTGGTTTCTTCTGTGCATGATTAAGATTATTATATATATTTTTTTTGTGTGGTAGAATTAAGTATTTAGGTTTTTTCGTATCGAAATTACCTTGATTTTGGCGGGGATGGCTTCCCGAATTGGAATGCCGTCCCTGTCACTTCGGCACGGCTTTAGGTGTGTTACTGAAGCTACTGTCACGGTGGAGGAGTTTCTGGTCGCCGTAGGAGAGAAGGTAGGATATGAGAATATTGCTTATGCGTCACGGATGAACAAAGCGGTGGTGGTATTTCTTAAAGAAGAGCGCCTTGTTGATCGTATGGTTGAGCAGGGCGTACTTCTTAAAGGAATGTTTATTCAAGTTACGCCGCTTTTTTCTCCGTCAACAAGGGTAACTATTTCAAATGTACCACCGTTTATTCCAAATGAGCTATTGGAGCGCGAGTTATTGCGCTTTGGGAAGTTTGCAAGCTCAATTAAGGTTGTTCCGTTGGGTTGCAAACACCCGGCGTTGAAACAGGTTATGTCGTTTCGGCGACAGGTGTTTATGTTTTTGGACTCACCGGAGCAGACTTTAGAGATATCGTTTAAAGTCAAGTATGACAATAGACTATATATGGCTTATGCTAGTACGGGTAGTCAACGGTGTTTTGAGTGTGGGGATGTTGGCCATAAGCGACATGCTTGCCCGAAAAGGGAGAAGGCAGAGGGAGGGGCGCAGGTGGTCGTCATAACGCCTGGGCCCACTGATGTAGGGAGAGGTGGGCTGACAGTGGTTGAGCAGCCACAAGCACCTGTTGCCGAGGAACAAGTTATCCGTGTTGAGGCCACGAGTTTGCAACTTGTATTAGAGGGAAATATTATGCAGCAGAAAAATATTGTTGTAGAAGGCAAGGATGGATCTGAAGAGCCAGTTCCTCAGACTGGTGAGGAGGTGCCCAGTACGAGTACTGGGGCACAGGAGGGGGTTCATATGGAGTTAATCTCCCAGGTAGTGGAGGAGACGCCCACTACGAGTAATGGAGTACAGGAGGGGGTTCATATGGAGTTAATCTCCCAGGTAGTGGAGGAGATGCCTGGTACGAGTAATGGAGTACAGGAGGGGGTTCATGTGGAGCTAATCTCCCAGGTAGTGGAGGAGATGCCCACTACGAGTAATGGAGTACAGGAGGGGGTTCATGTGGAGCTAGACCCCAAGGGAGTGGAGGAGATGCCTACTACGAGTGATGGGGTACAGGAGGGGGTTCATGTGGAGCTAGGCTCTCAGGTAGTGGAGGAGATGCCCACCACGGGTAATGGGGTTCAGGTGGGGCTAGTCTCCCAGGTAGTGGAGGAGATGCCTGGTACGAGTGATGGGGTGCAAGTGGGGAGTGTTGAAAGGGATATGGTAGAAGGGAGTCAGTGGTCTGCGGCCTCAGCTGAGGAGGATCAGGAGAAGGATATGGATATCTCTTCTGATATGACAGCAGCTGGTGAGGACTCAATTTATGATCTAGAGGAGGTAAATGGTTTTCTGGATCAGACTTTTGGGAAATCTGTCAAATTGGCAGAATATTTTGATGTTGATAAGTTTGTGAGGTCAGCTGTGATGTTACAGAAGACGGTGGGGTTGGACGAGTTGAGTGAGAAGAAGCGGTTTCGCTTGAGGAAATTTGTTACTGCTGTTACAGCAGCAAAAGGTGGTGGGAAACGTGGTCAGGTTAATAAGAAAAAATTTAAATAATGATGATGATCATGCTCCATAGGGTGTCTTTTTTCTCTTTGGTTTCTCTGTGGTATCTTCTGTTTTTCCTTTCTCTTTTCTATATGGAGGTACTAAGAGTAGGTTCTCTCAATATTAATGGGGGAAGGGACAGAAATAAGAGGGCTTGGGTATTAGAAGAAATAAAACAGAAAAGGCTTAATGTAGTTTTCCTTCAGGAGACACATAGTGATGAGGAAAATGAGGTTGACTGGGGTATGTGGTGGGAGGGGCAGCATATACTCAGTCATGGTACTAATTTCAGTGCTGGGGTGGCCATCTTGTTTTCCTCAGGGTTAGGGGTGACGGTGATATCTACAACAGAGATTGTCAAGGGTCGGGTTTTATTGGTCAAGGTGGATGTTATGGGGTTTTTGTTTGTTTTTTTGAATGTTTATGCTCCTAATGAGGGTACAGAGCGTCTTGTTGTGTTTGATCAAATAAAAGAAACCTTAAGACAGTGTGACCAAGAGGGGTGTATGGTTGTAGGGGGGGGACTGGAACTGTACTGTGGATTTTACTGTTGATCGCACCGCTGAAGAACCTCACCTGCGGTCAGCCACTTTCCTGTCTGGCTTACTAACTGAGTTTGAGCTTTCTGATGTGTGGAGAGTAAGGAATGCAAAAGTAAGGCAGTACACATGGCTAAAAATTAATGAAGGTCGTGTCAGTGCAGCAAGGTTAGATAGGTTGTACGTATCTGATCAATACTGTAGTAGGGTTGGAAGGTGTGCCATTACTCCTGTGGGTTTCTCTGATCATCACATGGTTACTGTTGATATTCACGTGTCCTGTCCACGAAGGTCATCACCTTACTGGTATTTTAATGTTAAATTGTTACATGATGTCAAGTTTTGTGAACGGTTTTTGTTGTTTTGGGAAAAATGGAGGGTTACAAAAGGGAATTTTGAGTCCTTGAGACAATGGTGGGATGTTGGGAAGGCCCAAATACGAGTATTTTGTCAACAGTATACTGCTTTGTCTCAAATTGAAGTTAAAGAGACTATCAAGGCCCTTGAACAGGACATCAAATCAATTGAATTGAAGCTGCTCACTCAGAATGACCCTGGACTAGTCATGAACTTACAGGACAAGAGACATGAACTGAGGTCGTTTCTGCATGAAAGAGTGAAAGGTGCCTTGATTAGGTCTCGTTTCGCTTCCCTCAAGGACATGGATGCTCCTAGTGCTTTTTTTTTAAACCTTGGACAGTCGAAATTACAACGTAAACAGATGGTCTGCCTTCGTCTCCCTGATGGGAAGGTGACCACGGATGACAGTGAAATGCGTCAACATGCCGTGGATTTCTACTCTGCCCTCTATAAGGCGGAGGATTGTGACTCTCTGTGTACTGAACAGTTGTTACACGGTCTTCCTCAATTGGGACCTGAACAGAGAGTCGCATTGGACTCTGACATTACACTGCAAGAGCTGTCCACAGCAGTTATGCAGCTCTCAACAGGCCGAGCCCCTGGCATTGATGGTTTACCATCTGAGTTCTATAAGCACTTTTGGGGGTCTATTGGGGAGGATTTTTATGAAGTGGTGTGTGAATCTTTTAATGAGGGTTCTCTTCCTGTATCCTGTCAACGTGCGGTGCTTTCGCTGTTGCCAAAAAAGGGGGATTTGGCTCTCATAAAAAATTGGAGACCTGTTGCTTTGCTGTGTGCAGAATACAAAATAGTTTCTAAATGTCTCTCAAACAGGTTGAAAGAGTATCTGGGATTGTTGGTCCACAAGGACCAGTCCTACTGTGTACCTGATCGCTCAATTGTTGACAACTTGTTTCTGATAAGAGATGTTTTAGACATTTGTAAACTGTCTGATGTAAATGTGGGTTTACTTTCTTTGGATCAGGAGAAGGCTTTTGACCGAGTGGACCACCAGTATTTGTTTAAAACGATGAAAGCCTTTGGGTTTGGGGATGTTTTTTTGTCTTGGATGAATTTACTGTATGCTGGGGCCTCGTGTATGGTGAAGGTGGGGGGTGGTTTGAGTTGCCCCATCCCTGTCCAAAGGGGCATCAGGCAGGGATGCCCAATTTCAGGGCAGTTATATAGTCTGGCGATTGAACCAATGCTTTGTTTTTTAAGAGCGAAGCTTACTGGTTTCTCTGTGCCAGGTGTAATGAAGGGTCCCACGATAGCACTGTCTGCGTATGCAGATGATGTGACAGTTTTTATTACAGGGGCTGAGGATGTTAAGGTTCTCTCAGACGCTTTAATGGTGTATGAGGGGGCCTCCTCGGCTAGAGTCAATTGGGGAAAGAGTGAAGCGCTGTGGGCAGGTCAGCTTCAGATAGGGTCCGCTCCACGGTTACCAGGGGGGCTTCAGTGGGGCAGAGATGGGATGAAGACATTGGGTGTTTTTCTAGGCTCTGATGTCTTTCAGAAAAAGAACTGGGAGGGTGTAGTGGAGAAAGTGTGTGCCAGACTGTCAAGATGGAAATGGGTGCTATCCTAGTTGTCTTATAGGGGAAGGGTACTGGTAATTAATAATCTTGCTGCCTCTACCCTGTGGCACAGACTAATGATTTTGCAGCCACCAAAGGGTCTGATACAAGAGCTTCAGAGGACCCTTGTAAATTTCTTCTGGTCTGGACAACACTGGATCAAAGCTGCAGCCCTGTACCTGCCACTGCACGAGGGGGGACAAGGCCTGGTGGACATTTCCTCTAGGATCATGGCTTTCCGGCTTCAAGCAGCCCAGAGACTGTTGTACAGTGACGGTTCTAGCTGGGTCGACACAGCCTACGCATTGATGAGGAGAGCGGGCTGTTTGGGCTTAGACAAGCACCTTTTCCTCTTAAAGCTGGAGGGGGGTGAGTTGAATGGCCTGACTCCATTTTTTGAGTCTGTTATGCAGGCTTGGAGGGTTCTTGTCAAGTCCCGTAAGGCCGGCACGCTACCAGGGATGTGGCTTTTTGAAGAGCCTCTTTTTTATAACACTGCCATCCAGTCCAGTGCTCTGGGTTCAGCCAGCCTGCGTTCATGCCTGTTAGGTGTCGGGTGCATCAAGCTGGGTCATCTGATGCAGAGCAGGAGCAGATCGTTGGAGGAGCTGGGAGAAAGAGCGGGGATCCGATCATCTCGCCTACTGAGGAAGGTCGTCGCTGAGGTCTGTGACTCCTTGCCAGTTCTTCATCGTCAGTATGTGACTGACACTTCCAATTCTGATCGGTGGAAGGAGGGTCTGGATTATGTGTTCCCTGCACTGATTGTTAGTGCTGCGGTGGGGGCATTTGAGGAGGACGTGGGGATGCTGCTTTCCTTCGATACCCCGGAGCTGGGGGAGTTCAAGGAGGTGGGAAAGAAGGCCATGTACAGAATATGTGTAAAGGTGTCCCATGCCTCTTCCCTGGAAGGGGTAAAATCGACGAGGTGGGCGGGTGTGCTTGGTCCAGGTGCTTCCCCAAAAGGCTGTTGGCGATCATTATACAAACTGCCGATTGATAAGAGGACGGCTGACCTCCAATGGAGGATAATACATGGAGCTATAGCCACCAACATGCATCTGGTACACCTGGACCCTACTGTTGGGGAAGGGTGTCCATTCTGTGCAGAGTCTGAATCTCTGGCACACCTGTTTTTACTGTGTCCCAGGTTGGTCGGGATGATTGACCTGATCACTGACTGGTTCTCAACGTTGGGAGAGGTTTTCTCTTCCCAACTGTATGTATTTGGGCCAAAGTACAGGTTCAGTCAAAAGGGTGTCGTTGTGTTGCTTAATTTTGTGTTAGGGGCAGCAAAATTAGCGATATGGAAGACCCGAAAGAACAGTATTCGGGGACAAGGGTCTGTGGATGTGGTGGGAATGCTGGAGGGAATGGTGGCAGCGAGACTAAGGGTTGAGTTTGCCTATTATAAACTTGTCAACAATATTGATCTGTTTTTGAGTATATGGGGTATTCAGAGGCTGTTGTGTTTAGTTACTGTGGAGGAGGAGTTGGAGTTGTGTTTTTAATTGATGTGTAACTGTGGTTTTGTATGAGTATTTATTGTGTGGTGGGCTCCCAGACCCAATAAAGATTATTTAAAACTCACTCACTCACTCACTCACTCACTCACTCACTCACTCACTCACTCACTCACTCACTCACTCACTCACTCACTCACTCACTCACTCACTCACTCACTCACTCACTCACTCTCACTCTCACTCTCACTCTCTCTCTCTCTCTCTCTCTCTCTCTCTCTCTCTCTCTCTCTCTCTCTCTCTCTCTCTCTCTCTCTCTCTCTCTCTCTCTCTCTCTCTCTCTCTCTCTCTCTCTCTCTCTCTCTCGTTGAAAACAAATTAATATCTAGTCTTCTGATTTTCTTTAGGAATTCTATAGTTAAAAAAACAGCATTTTTCAGGCCAGTTAGTACATACTAGCAACACGCATAACCACCAAACCAGACAGGTAAATTCAGGGCATCTAAGACAACCCAAGCCAAGGACAAATCTCCTTAAATCTACAGTTTTATATAGAGCCATAGCTGAATGGAACTCTTTACCAATCCATATTTCTCAGGCAAAAAGTAAATCCACCTTCAAGAAAAAAATAAAAGAACATCTAATGTGATAGACCATATGACTGGACAGGAAGTAGATAGGACATCTAATGTGATAGACCATATGACTGGACAGGAAGTAGATAGGACATCTAATGTGATAGACCATATGACTGGACAGGAAATAGAAAGAACATCTAATGTGATAGACCATATGACTGGACAGGAAATCGAAAGAACATCTAATGTGATAGACCATATGACTGGACAGGAAGTAGAAAGAACATCTAATATCCTTCTATATCCTTTTATCCATCTATATCCTTCCTGTTTGGCCCTGTCCGGGGGTATCATCGGATGGGGCCACAGTGTCTCCTGACCCCTCCTGTCTCAGCCTCCAGTATTTATGCTGCAGTAGTTTATGTGTCGGGGGGCTAGGGTCAGTTTGTTATATCTGGAGTACTTCTCCTGTCTTATCCGGTGTCCTGTGTGAATTTAAGTATGCTCTCTCTAATTCTCTCTTTCTCTCTTTCTTTCTCTCTCTCGGAGGACCTGAGCCCTAGGACCATGCCTCAGGACTACCTGGCATGATGACTCCTTGCTGTCCCCAGTCCACCTGGCCGTGCTGCTGCTCCAGTTTCAACTGTTCTGCCTGCGGCTATGGAACCCTGACCTGTTCACCGGACGTGCTACCTGTCCCAGACCTGCTGTTTTCAACTCTCTAGAGACCGCAGGAGCGGTAGAGATACTCTTAATGATCGGCTATGAAAAGCCAACTGACATTTACTCCTGAGGTGCTGACTTGCTGCACCCTCGACAACTACTGTGATTATTATTATTTGACCATGCTGGTCATTTATGAACATTTGAACATCTTGGGCATGTTCTGTTATAATCTCCACCCGGCACAGCCAGAAGAGGACTGGCCACCCCTCATAGCCTGGTTCCTCTCTAGGTTTCTTCCTAGGTTTTGGCCTTTCTAGGGAGTTTTTCCTAGCCAACGTGCTTCTACACCTGCATTGCTTGCTGTTTGGGGTTTTAGGCTGGGTTTCTGTACAGCACTTTGAGATATCAGCTGATGTACGAAGGGCTATATAAATACATTTGATTTGATTTGATTTGATCCAATGTGATAGACCATATGACTGGACAGGAAGTAGAAAGAACATCTAATGTGATAGACCATATAACTGGACAGGAAGTAGAAAGAACATCTAATGCGATAGACCATATGACTGGACAGGAAATAGAAAGAACATCTAATGTGATAGACCATATGACTGGACAGGAAGTAGAAAGCATCAACTGAATGTTAAATGTGTTTGCTGTCATTTTCTGACTCAAATATAATTACCTCAAGATTGCTCTGATGTCCAAAAGATTTCAAATCAACATTGTGATATAAAACCTTTTAAGTTGAGTGTATTTGAAAATATATACATTGGTCATTCCAAAATGACTTGTTAGATGTTTGTAAAGTCTGACTTTGTAATTGTTTGTAATGTCTTATTAATTGGTGTCGGACCCCAGGAAGATTAGCTAACGTTAAGCTAATGAAAATTAACAAATTCTCTCTCTCTCTCCCGCTCTTTCTCTCTCTTCCTCCCACCCTCTGAGAGATACTCAAGAATATTAGCATATAATTTACAACTTTTCATACAAAATACTCTCTCTGTCTCTCTCTCACATGTGTTTGTGCCAAATGTAATCAGGGCTTGTAATAGCTGTAGCGTGGACGTGATTGCATTATCCCAGGCCCTAGCTGCTTCTCTTCTCTTTAAAGTCATTATCTCAGTGGGAGTGAATTCATTCCACTCAGGGAGGTGAGATGGGAGCATCACATGCAGTTAAGCACCATGACAAACTAGCTGCTCCATTTGATCAAACTTAACCACTGTAATTCACTCAGGTCTGCTCCTAGTGTGTTTACGAGAGGACGTGCACGCTGGTAGTGCAAACACGCACGCGCACGCGCAGGGAATCAGTCTCGGAGGAGAAGTGAGGGGTTGCACGCTGGCTGAATGCAGAGAGACAAAAGTGCTTAATTGCGTCCCTTAAAGTGCTGTATCAGCTCGCCTGTGTGTGTGTGTGTGTGTGTGTGTGTGTGTGTGTGTGTGTGTGTGTGTGTGTGTGTGTGTGTGTGTGTGTGTGTGTGTGTGTGTGTGTGTGTGTGTGTGTGTGTGTGTGTGTGTGTGTATGTGTGTGTGTGTGTGTGTGTGTGTGTGTGTGTGTGTGTGTGTGTGTGTGTGTGTGTGTGTGTGCGTGCCGTGCTTGTTTTGAGGAGTGTGCCCCGGGCCATGTCAGCAGTCCTTAGGCCATGGAATCAGCTGGGGTGTAGGTGTTGGCATGCAGCAGGCCCTCCTCATCTTCCGTGCCAGGACGCCGCCCCTGTACCCCCCCCCACACCCCCCATGCCCCCTCTAACCCCCCATGCCAGCGAGGATGAGGGGGGCAAACGATCCTGGGAAGGATTATCTGCATTAGAGCCCTGAATTAGAAACGCTCTATTTGTGTTGCCAAGCTACATGAGGAACAGACGAAGGGCAGAGGGAGAGATAGAGAGGGGGGTTAAAGAGATTGAGAGAGATGGAGAGAGATAAAAGGGAGCAACAGAGAGATGGCAGGGTATGGTAAATGAGAAAGTGATCGAGGGATAGAGATAAAGATAGATGGTGTGAAAGGGGAATGGGAGAAGAGAGCGAGAGAGATGGGGCTATAATGGACACGGCAGAGTGTACAGTATGGACGTGAACCATCAAATCCCCGCTGAGTTCATTTCAACTGGCTCCATAAACACATTAACACTGGCACCATATATCACAGCCACCGACTCTCTCTCACCACCACCACTGACCCTGTACTAGCGGTGTCAGATCACATGTTCCCTCTCACACTAACTCTCGCCATGCTTGTTATATCACATAGACACCCTTACAGTGAGTCCTATCACCCAGCCTTATGTCAAACACATGTCAAATATGGTAGCTAATGGAAACCCAAGCTGACTAAAGGCTAAAGCTATCTCTTACCAACACTAATGAGCAGAGGCCCTCTTGGGTTTATCTCGTCCCCCTGCACTTTAATGTTTCACTTTTTCTATGTATGATGTTTCCTTTTTTTATGTGCTAAATAAATGAACTATATGTACAGCTGTAGGATCGTAATTTGAGCCAGTTTGTTACAGCATGAAAATAACCCTGCAGCAACAGGAAATATAAATAATTATGTGGATTATTATTATCAATGGACATTTTTGTAGGGGTGGATGAGGTAAAATCAAGTCAAAGTGGAAATTACAAACTTCAGAAGCCTTTTTTAAACCTCAAATACACCACACTAAGTTTTAAATGTCCTGCATTGCAGAGAAGCAACAGGGTGATCAAAATAATATTCTACATCTGTACGATAGGTGACTGTTTCCTGCTCTGGACAGACCATATGTGGATGCCCACAGCATGATTGGACAACCTCCAGAAAGGAGGTTGTATAGAAAGGGACAGGCTAGTATTCCAACAGCTAATGATGAACATAGCACTTACAGTATACAGTATGAAGCTGGCTAGTTGAGCGCGTGTAGAGAGCGTGCTGAGATCCTATAATGAGGGCTATGCTACTCGCTAGCAAGCGACTAAAGATAGGGCTGCTAAATTTCTCATGTCCTGAGGCTCCACACTGTGCCTAACAAAGACACAGCAATCAGAGCTGAGCCACACTCTGCTTCCTCTGCAATCAAACCCTGGAGAGAGACAGAGAGACATGAAGAGAGAAACAGAAAGAGAGGGGGGAGAGAAGGGGAGAGAAAGATGGAGAGAGGGGGAGAGAGAAAGGGAGAGATGGAGAGAGGGTGGAGAGAGAGAAATTGAGAGGAAGATAGAGAAATGGAGAGAGATAGAAATTGAGAGGAAGATAGAGAGAAATATATATATATATATATATATATATAGAGAGAGAGAGAGAGAGAGAGAGAGTAGAGAGAATAAGAAGATAAGAAAATGAAGGCACACAGCCAGGCAGTCTTGAGTGTCGGGTCTCCTCTGCCAGGTCTTGTGTCTGTCTGGTAGCTGCTGGACAAATAGTACAGTATGGATGGCTTATACCACTGTGCAGGGAAAATGGAACGTGTGTGTGTGTGTGTGTGTGTGTGTGTGTGTGTGTGTGTGTGTGTGTGTGTGTGTGTGTGTGTGTGTGTGTGTGTGTGTGTGTGTGTGTGTGTGTGTGTGTGTGTGTGACTGAATACACACACACACCCACAACCCGCTCTTCCTTGATGTTTGTGTGCTGAAAACAGCACACAACCCAGAAGCCTTTGTCACTGAGTACACTTGACCATTACTGTGTGGCAGTCATGTCATACAGCTCACTGTCTTATACTGCAAGTGGCAGAGTATAGCCGTGGCCAAAGGTTTTGAGAATGACACAAATATAGATTTTCACAATGTCTGCTGCCTCAGTTTGTATGATGGCAATTTGCATAAACTCCAGAATGTTATTAAGAGTGATCAGATGAATTGCAATGAATTGCAAAGTCCCTATTTGCCATGCAAATGAACTGAATCCCCCAAAAACATTTCCACTGAATTTCAGCCCTGCCACAAAAGGACCAGCTGACATCGTGTCAGTGATTCTCTCGTTAACACAGGTGTGAGTGTTGACGAGGACAAGGCTGAAGATCGCTCTGTCATGCTGACTGAGTTCGAATAACAGACTGGAAGCTTCAAAAGGAGGGTGGTGCTTGGAATCATTGTTCTTCCTCTGTCAACCATGGTTACCTGCAAGGAGACACGTGCCGTCATCATTGCTTTGCACAAAAAGGGATTCACAGGCAAGGATATTGCTGCCAGTAAGATTGCACCTAAATCAACCATTTATCAGATCATCAAGAACTTCAAGGAGAGCGGTTCAATTGTTGTGAAGAAGGCTTCAGGGCACCCAAGAAAGTCCAGCAAGCGCCAGGACCGTCTCCTAAAGTTGATTCAGCTGCGGGATCGGGGCACCACCAGTACAGAGCTTACTCAGGAATGGCAGCAGGCAGGTGTGAGTGCATCTGCACGCACAGTGAGGCGTAGACTTTTGGAGGATGGCCTGGTGTCAAGAAGGGCAGCAAAGAAGCCACTTCTCTCCAGGAAAAACATCAGGGACAGACTGATATTCTGATGAATCCCCTTTACGATTGTTTGGGGCATCCGGAAAAAAGCTTGTCCGGAGAAGACATAGTGAGCGCTACCATCAGTCCTGTGTCATGCCAACAGTAAAGCATCCTGAGACCGTTCAAGTGTGGGGTTGCTTCTCAGCCAAGGGAGTGGGCTCACTCACAATTTTGCCTAAGAACACACCCGTGAATAAAGAATGGTACCAACACATCCTCCGAGAGAAACTTCTCCCAACCATCCAGGAACAGTTTGGTGACAAACAATGCCTTTTCCAGCATGATGGAGCACCTTGCTATAAGGCAAAAGTCATAACTAAGTGGCTCGGGGAACAAAACATGGATATTTTGGCCAGGAAACTCCCCAGACCTTAATCCCATTGAAAAACTTGTGGTCAATCCTCAAGGGGTGGGTGGACAAACAAAACCCCAGAAATTCTGACAAACTCCAAGCATTGATTATGCAAGAATGGGCAGCCATCAGTCAGGATGTGGCCCAGAAGTTCATTGACAGCATGTCAGGGCGGATTGCAGAGGTCTTGAAAAAGAAGGGTCAACACTGCAAATATTGACTCTTTGCATCAACTTCATGTAATTGTCAATAAAAGCCTTTGACACTTATGAAATGCTTGTAATTATATTTCAGTATTCCATAGAAACATCTGACAAAAATATCTAAAGACACTGAAGCAGCAAACTTTGTGAAAATTAATATTTGTGTCATTCTCAAAACTTTTGTCCACGACTGTACACAGACAGCACACACATCCTCACAGCGTAAGACAGCAGACAGACAGTGTGGTTGGAGCCATGCCTAGCAAGCCATAAACACTGACAGGGGCTAAAGAAGACCGAGCAACGGATGTGTTCCGACTGTTCACACATTCACCTCGTAAATCACACAGCGATAACATGTGTGGTACCTGGGTCACAGGAACACTCCTATCACGCAGCCAGGGTCATGCTACATACTTCTAGAGACATTCTACTGTGGTCCTACTAGAACCTGCTCAGTGATTGAGTGTGTTTACATAAATACACCAACAAGCATAGTATACAGAAAAACGTCTACACAGCATACATATACACATATACACACACCAATGAGCACAACAAAAACACAAGGAAGACCTCTGTCCTGTGATTCTGACCTGTGAGTGGTCAGTGGACTCGATCGAGAACATTCCACAGTCAGCGGCTGTGCCTCTGTAAACCCACTCTACCAGCAGGTCAAAGGGTCAACAGCTGTAGGAGCTCTAGCAGGAGGTACAGTACCACACAGTAAATGAGGTATGCTGGTTGCCCTGGTCTGCCCTGGCAGCCACTGTGCCCAACATTGATGTATGATCCCCCCCCCCCGAAACAACTAAATGGCTCAGTAGGTAGAGCATAGGGGGTGTAACGCCAGGGTTGTTGGTTCGATTCTCACGGGGGACCAGTATGAAAAAAAAGTACTAAAATGTATCACTCACCACTGTAAGTTACTCTGCTAAATGACTGAAATGTGACTTTCCCTCTGAGGAATGCTGTAGGGTGAGTACATGTGTGGGTTGGGGAGGAACTGATTAGGTACATCTGATTACAAAAAAACTGTAACTTCAATCGAATTAGAGATACTTGTGGAAAACTAGATGATTCCTTTTACAGACATTATGACAGCTTTCTGTTTTCTCAATGACAATTAATTCAGCATTGAAAAAAGGCGCAAGTTTACGTTTGTTCCACCTGAGCGAGTCAGAGACCAGAGACCACTATGATGACACACCAAATGTGTTTGATGGATACTTTTTGTCTTCTTCTAATGCCTTCTAAAGGGAAAGTAATCCAAAAGTAACTGAACGTGATCAGATTACGTTACTGAGTTGGGGTGATCCAAAGTGACCTACCTAACCCTGGGGGTAGGGGTATGAGGTGTAGGGATACGTGTTAAGCTCAGCTGGTGTGTGAATAAAGGAGTGAACGGGACTGACAGGACTGTCTGTAACCCTCCATTAGAGCCATTCTCTCTCTCACACAACACACACACACACACACACACACACACACACACACACACACACACACACACACACACACACACACACACACACACACACACACACACACACACACACACACACTCCAATGGAGTGTGTGTCTGTTACCCAGCCTGCCCCTCCATCATAATAACCTCATTGATGCATTGTTACTACCAACACTCCAGGAAGGAGAGAGTGACAACAGGGTCAGAATGACCTGGTGTGCTCTATCACTGATAACACGCTCCTGACGGCTGCTGAACGACGACGGGAGACAGCCTCTTATCTCCATTAGGAAATGGGCTGTAGACTAAAGACCAGCAGCACTGTTTCTGCTCCATCTCTATGTTTGGATGGAGGGAGAGAGAGAGGGAAAGGGAGAGAAATAGAGAGGGGTGGCAGGGGTAGGTGTTGTCCAGACAGACAGATGACACCGAGCTGAAATGTCATCCTCATAGATAGAGTTGGATCTGTGGTACACTCTTATAAAAAAAGGTGCTATCTAGAACCTTAAAGGGTTCATTAGCTGTCCCCACAGGAGAACCCTTTGAAGAAACCTTTCTGGTTCCAGGTAGAACCCTTTTTTTCTAAGATTGTAGAGTGTCTCTGTGTTGATGAGTGTCTCTGATTGGCTAGTCCTGGTGGTGAATACAAACAGGGAGGAGATGAGTGTCTCTGATTGGTTGGCTAGTCCTGATGGTGAATACACACAGGGAGGAGATGAGTGTCTCTGATTGGCTAGTCCTGATGGTGAAAATACACAGGGGGAAGATCAGGAGATCAGGAGGGGTAATGGTGCGTGAAAGATAATTACCCTCGCCTCCACAGAGGACAGTCACCGAGCACCCGCATGGGATGGGCCACGCTGTCACTACAAATGGCCCTCGCCAAGTCTGTTCACCAGGGCTGTGTGTGTGTGTGTGTGTGTGTGTGTGTGTGTGTGTGTGTGTGTGTGTGTGTGTGTGTGTGTGTGTGTGTGTGTGTGTGTGTGTGTGTGTGTGTGTGTGTGTGTGAGAGAGAAATAGAAAGAGAAAGAGAGAGAAAGAAAGAGAAAGAGAGAGAGAGAGAGAGAGAGAGAGAGAGAGAGAGAGAGAGAGAGAGAGAGAGAGAGAGAGAGAGAGAGAGAGAAAGAGAGAGCGAGAGAGAGGGAGAGGGAGAGAGAGAGAGAGAGAGAGGGAGAGGATGTTACTTGTTTTGCCTAGCTTCTATTAACTGGAGGGATCTGGGTGGATTTAGAGAAAGCAGCTTACCTCTCACAACATACTACAATAATTTGTCACTCTAGTAATAGGATGCAAAACTGCAGTGGAGGATGCTGCTCAGTCTAAAACAAGGGAGCAGGAATACAACAAGCGAGAGGAGAGATGAGGAGAGGTGAGGAGAGGTGAGGAGAGGTGAGGAGAGGTGAGGAGAGGTGAGGAGAGATGAGGAGAGATGAGGAGAGATGAGGAGAGGTGAGGAGAGGTGAGGAGAGGTGAGGAGAGGTGAGGACAGGTGAGGAGAGGTGAGGAGAGGTGAGGAGAGATGAGGAGAGGTGAGGAGAGGTGACGAGAGGCGAGGACAGGGCTTTAAAGTGACAGGTAAACGGTAAGAACAACTGTACCGGCGCGGCGCGGTGCTCTTGGTGCTGTGACTGTCTGTCAGGGTATTTACTGTGTGTGATGGGTGTGAGGGTAAACTGTCCTTGAGAGATACTGATCTATTGCTTTGGAGAGGAACAGTGTCCCCCCCCCCCCCCCCCCCCCCCCCCTCCTTGAGCCACTGTCTCTGTGGGACAAACACGTTGATTAGATATCACTCAATGCCAGGAGGAGTCACTCCTCCCTCCCTCCCTCCCTCCCTCCCACCCTGTGTATGTGTGATCGTGGGACACCATGAAGCTAGGTTGGGGTCACAATACACACACTCCCTCTCAGTCCTCGCCTCGTGGGTGACATATGTGAGCGTAGGGCAATGGATTAGTGGGTAGGGGGGCTTAGCATGTAATTCAAACCCTTTTCCATCACATTTGTACTCAATGAATCCTAATCCCACTTGATTAACATGCCAGTCTATGGGGAGGGCACCTGCTGTGCTGCCTGGGCCCGCCTGCCTGGGATATAGGAGAAGGGAGATGGCTGTGGAGGGCAGCTGATCACCCACACCACGCTCCTACACTCACACACCACGCTCCTACACTCACACACCACGCTCCTACACTCCCACACACCACGCTCCTACACTCCCACACACCACACTCCTACACTCCCACACACCACACTCCTACACTCCCACACACCACGCTCCTACAGTCACACACACCACGCTCCTACACTCACACACACTACGCTCCTACACTCACACACCACGCTCCTACACTCCCACACACCACGCTCCTACACTCCCACACCACGCTCCTACACTCACACACACCAAGCTCCTACACTCCCACACACCACGCTCTTACACTCCCACACACCACGCTCCTACACTCCCACACACCACGCTCCTACACTCCCACACCACGCTCCTACACTCCCACACACCACGCTCCTACACTCCCACACCACGCTCCTACACTCCCACACACCACACTCCTACACTCCCACACACCACACTCCTACACTCCCACACACCACGCTCTTACACTCCCACACACCACGCTCCTACACTCCCACACACCACGCTCCTACACTCCCACACGCCACGCTCCTACACTCACACACGCCACGCTCCTACACTCCCAGACACCACGCTCCTACACTCCCACATACCACTGTCATGACGTTGGCCTGTGGTTAAGGTTTATGACCCCCCATAAATACCTTTCTCCATTTCCTCTCTCTTGACTCTACAGAAGGACTCTTGAATAGCCTTTGTTAAACATAGAGTCTGGGAACATCAAAAGGTGGGGGGAAAGGAACCATATTTCGGTAATCCAACCAGCTGAAAATATGCGTTGGTACTAAATGAATATGATGCCAGATCAGTTGGCGTCTGAGACATTATGACTGTTGACAGGATGACATAAACTGTATCTTGGAAAGTCTACACATTCTAGTTATCAGATTCACATGGAATTGTTGTGCAATTTAAATGTTTAAATATGAAACTATTTGTGAAAAGATGAAATGTGGTTTTAGCTTCCAAATGAGAGAATTGGGTTTTCATAAGGTTAAAACTCTGCTCACTCAGTGGCCCGCCCATGTGAACAGTCATGGGTTGTAAACTATGAAACACACCCTTCTCTCCCTCCACTATATAAACCCTTTACGAAAATATAACTTTCTGTTCCGATGACATTAGGGCGACAGTCCTATGTTGAAAGTGTTCAGATAATAAGCTGTTCCAGGGACGTGAGGACTTTCAGTCCCCGCGTTGAAAGGACAAAGATCACCTAAAGAACTAAGCCAACCTCAGCGTGAGCTCTGGTTGAACAACAAGGACCTAACGAAATTAGCATCGAATTTCAATGTGAAGGTGACGACCTATACACGCCGAAAGGATGAATTTCGACTATACCAGCCAGAATATAGCATGAGCTAAAAGTATGGCAACTTGGTATGAACTTTGAACTCACTCCAGAAGTGATACCTCCTAGCCAATGACTTGTCAGCGGCCGCTGTAAACGTGGGCTAGGAAAGGACGGATAAAGGGGCTGTTCTAACAAACAACACGATACTACCAAGTATCCAGTTTACCACCAGAGACACTCTTCAAAGGACAAGGAAGATCTCTGTTGGGCAACACAGCCAGCATCTACGACCAACCTACCGAAGCGCAGCTCAGAGTAAATATTTATTGCATTCTCCTTTTTCAAATGGGCGGTAATTTAGAATGCATAAGATACTGTATTTACGATAGCATGGCTTCTCCCTTTGTTCCTCAGTCTTCCCGCTCTTTCACTCAAACCCAACCCCCTTTCCTTTGTGTAACCAGCAGTCATGTCGGCTCCGTCCACCAGGGACGTTTTCTGTATGACATAATATCCATTCTGTGTTTATGTAATTCTGTGTGATTATTTAGGCATTTAGTAAATAAATAATTAAACCAAAGTTTGTATTGCTGATTCAACTTGTTAGCCAGGGTTCGTGACCAAGAATTCTACAATGTTCAGATGAGGCTGAAATAAGGTGACGATTAATATTGACTGCTAGTGATGTAAAAGATTACTAGGTCTTTAAGAGTTTATTCGGAAGATAACAGCTCTATAAACATTATTTCGTGGTGCCCCGACTTTCTAGTTAATTATCTACCTGATTAGCTTAATCAGGTAATATTAATTACAGAGAAATGATTTTATAGAATAGCATGTCATATCACTTAATCCGACAGCCAAAGACACACCACGCTCCTACACTCACACACACCACGCTCCTACACTCACACACCACACACCACGCTCTTACACTCCCACACATCCTACACTCACACACACCACGCTCCTACACTCACATACCACACACCACGCTCCTACAATCACACACATCACGCTCTTACACTCCCACACTCCTACACTCACACACACTACGCTCCTACACTCACACATCACGCTCCTACACTCCCACACCACGCTCCTACACTCCCACACTACGCTCCTACACTCCCACACTACGCTCCTACACTCACACACCACGCTCCTACACTCACACACACCACGCTCCTACACTCACACACACCACGCTCCTACACTCACACACACCACGCTCCTACACTCCCACACCACGCTCCTACACTCCCACACTACGCTCCTACACTCCCACACTACGCTCCTACACTCACACACCACGCTCCTACATTCACACACTACGCTCCTACACTCACACACCACGCTCCTACACTCCCACACCACGCTCCTACACTCACACACCACCCTCCTACACTCACACACACCACACTCCTACACTCACACACACCACGCTCCTACACTCACACACACCACGCTCCTACACTCCCACACCACGCTCCTACACTCACACACACCACACTCCTACACTCACACACCACGCTCCTACACTCCCACACCACGCTCCTACACTCACACATCACGCTCCTACACTCACACACACCACGCTCCTACACTCACACACACCACACTCCTACACTCACACACACCACGCTCTTACACTCACACACACCAAGCTCCTACACTCACACACACTACGCTCCTACACTCACACACTACGCTCCTACACTCACACACCACGCTCCTACACTCACACACACCACGCTCCTACACTCCCACACCACGCTCCTACACTCCCACACCACGCTCCTACACTCCCACACCACGCTCCTACACTCCCACACCACGCTCCTACACTCCCACACCACGCTCCTACACTCCCACACTATGCTCCTACACTCCCACACCACGCTCCTACACTCCCACACCACGCTCCTACACTCCCACACCACGCTCCTACACTCCCACACCACGCTCCTACACTCACACACCACGCTCCTACACTCACACACCACGCTCCTACACTCCCACACCACGCTCCTACACTCCCACACCACGCTCCTACACTCACACACACCACGCTCCTACACTCACACACACCACGCTCCTACACTCCCACACCACGCTCCTACACTCCCACACTACGCTCCTACACTCCCACACCACGCTCCTACACTCCCACACCACGCTCCTACACTCCCACACCACGCTCCTACACTCCCACACCACGCTCCTACACTCACACACCACGCTCCTACACTCCCACACCACGCTCCTACACTCACACACCACGCTCCTACACTCACACCCAGTCCTGAGTACACACAGCAATGTAGTCAGACATTGACAACATAAATTGACCAGATGAATCACTGCCAGCTGCGATAAGTCAGTCTACACTGACGAAGAGATATCTGAAGTGATGAGATGCTGCTTGAGTCTGTGGGAGAAAACCCTGAGAGAAAACCAAGAGTCTCGTAATGTTATCATACTGATCTATTGTTACAGCTCCGTGACCAAACCAGAGACCCCAGACTGGATCAATCAGCGCCTAGCTTTACCGCTAGACAGGAGGTGGAATAGAATTCCATTGGGAGATATCGACAGGGACTTTTCCCCCTTGGGTCTGTAACACACACACATACGCACGCACACACAAACACCCGCGCACACGCACCAACACACACACGGACACTTCTACTGTCCAGCCACCATTAGCAACTGTGACACATGGATCCTAACGCCTCAACACTGCCAAACCCCAGCCAACCCTGTCGTGCTCCATGGAGATTATTTTAGGTGGATTAGACCCACACACACACAAGAATAAATAGCAGCTGGATTAAGTGTAGGGACTGAATCACTCCAATCATTGTGTTGGTTATTACAGTCTCTATCCGTAGCCAGAATCAGATTAAACTGAAGTACACGACTCTATTGACAGAGTCTCACTCTGTATCTTAGGAAAGCGTTTAAGAGTCTATACATTTTATTTAACCTTTATTTAACCAGGCAAGTCAGTTAAGAACAAATTCGTATTTTAAAAGACGGCCTAGGAACAGTGGGTTAACTACCTTGTTCGAGGGCAGAACGACAGATATTTACCTTGTAAGCTTGGGGATTCGATCTAGCTTTCATATGAGACGGAACAGACATTCTGGGAATGGGGGTCGTAGAATAATTATTTTCCAAGCCTGGCCAGTGTAGCCAGCACCGCTTATTCTATATGTTGAGTGTAGAACGTTCTCTTCACCTTTTAGAATGAAGCAATAAAGCCAGAGCGGGTGTGGTATATAGCCAATATACCATGGCTAAGCGCTGTTCTTTCGCACGACGCTACGTGGATTACCTAGATACAGCTCTTAGCCGTGGTACAGTCTATCGGCCATATATCACAAACCCCCGAGGTGACTTACTGCTATTATGAACTGGTTACCAATGTAATTAGAGCAGTAAAAATACATGTTTTGTCATACCCGTGATATACGGTCTGATATACCATGGCTGTCAGCCAATCAGCATTCAGGGCTCGAACCACCCAGTTTATAATGGAGGCTTATACAGAGCTAGCTGTGAATGACCTGGGGGCAGTTAATGGTCTTCTAAGACCATGGAAGATGACCCCAATAAAAAGGTTGAAAGCCCATTGGTTGGACCAGGGGTGGAATCTAGTGTGGTACAGACAGGAGAGGATAGTGGATAGGGATGGTGTATTACAGGAGGTATATGTGCAGTACTCATGGACTGTAAAAACATATTTTCCTTAAAATTAGGAAAACATATAAATACGTGCATGTGTAAGAGAGGACTGGAAACTAGTGGTATGAGTCATATTATGCAAAAACACATGCAGCCACACACACGCACACAGACGCACGCGAGCACGCACACACACACACACACACACACACACACACACACACACACACACACACACACTTACAGAGGGCGTATTGTGAACAGTGTCAGCAGGCAGTTTGGAGTGTCAACACACACCAGAGGCTAAGACTAGCAGGACTCTGACTGAGAAGGATTGTGTGTGAGAGAGAGAGAGGAAGACGAAGAAAGAAAATATATTTTACCCAACTTTTCCTGAAAACACAAATGGAATGATTAGGATGTCACCATGTGTGTGTGTGTGTGTGTGTGAGAGTCAAATCATACAAAGACCTCTGAAATGGTTGAATCCTTCATGAATGTAACACGATTTGTGGATTGAAATGAAGTATTTAAAATGTGAGTGTGTACGTCCGTGTGTGTGAGGCTGTCCTGAACGAGGCTGTCCTGTTCTTTGTACTTTGAAGGCAAGGAGTTGATAAGGAAGACATGTGTCTTCATCCATCTCTGCTACAACCACTTTACTGAAAAGCTCCTGTACGAGGACCAAATATCAATTCATCCCTCCTTCTCTCCCTCTCTCTGTTCACCAGCCATCCTCCACCTCTCTCCCTGGTCCAGCCAGAGCAGGGGTCTGAGAGGGGCCACAGGTTGTCAGGTAGTGAATGCTTCCTGTGTTCATCTCTTTCATCCTAAAGCCCAAATACTGTGGTGAGACAGAAGTAGCATGTATGTATAGTGAATGAGACTGGATCACACAGCTGTCTTATAAATGGGAATGTACAGTCCAGAAACAACATGGCCGCCACACCAGTCCAGTAAAAACATGATTGACTGTAGAACTGTACACAGACGGAATCCTATGCTTCTTACCAGGGGGGTGAGTTGGGAAGTGAAGAAAACTTGTTTAAAATTCTAAGTGCTTATGAGGTGTCAGTCTCCACATAATGTATTTTATTCATAAACCGTTTTTGTAATGTTTCGGTTTTATTCATGTAAAGTCAATGTTCACGTGTAAGTCATGGAAATGAACAGTATAATTGGGAATCAGGTAAGGTCCGTTCACAACAACAGCCTGTTGCTAAACAGCTCACGTCGCTCCACTGGTGTGGTCCCGTGTGGATCAGTTGGTAGAGCATGGCGCTTGCAATGCCAGGGTTGTGGGTTCATTCCCCACGGGGGGACCAGGATGAATATGTATGAACTTTCCAATTTGTAAGTCGCTCTGGATAAGAGCGTCTGCTAAATGACTTAAATGTAAATGGTGTGCTTATTTTCCCATTCTCTGTGAAACAAAACCCATTACACGTACGCACACACACACACACTGCCCTCACATCTCCATGGAGGGCCTTTCACACTCAAGGAGTTCTGTGCTCTTTTCCAGCACTTTAATAATGACTTTGGGCAAAGAGCTCTGCTGTTGAGCAGCCTGCTCAGTCAGATGCTGCCTCTGCTCTGCCAGTGGAAGTTAACGCAGATATCAAACCTCCAAATGCTGCTTAATAGAGCCGCGATGGGGAGGACATTAACATGCAAATAGCTTTCCTGACTGTGGCGAACAAGCTCCACTGAACATGTGTCATTATGGGGGAACTTAACAAATCAACTGGAAAATGTAGTCAGGGAAAAATGCATACCAGATCATAAAAGTTGCAAAACGTTTCCTGAGTATGGCATTGAAATACATGAGAGCGTTTGTTGATAAAAAGCAGTGATAGCAATGTTAATGTGTCAGAACTGTAGTGCACAGTACATACAGCAGCCACTGGGTCTGAAAAGCCATGCTTGGCTGTCACAATACGGTATGGCAAAGTAGTGTAACTCTACCACTGAGCTGAGTGACTTGAGTCTGAGCCCTCAAGCAACAGTGGTTAGCAGAGGCAAAAGTTTGCAAACCCTCAGGGGGATGTTTGGTGCCAGGTTGAGAACACGATGCCAAGTGGCCACAGCTCCAGTTCTTAGAACCTGTTTGCATCCCAAATGCCACACTTTATAGCGCACTACGTTTGACCAGGGCCCATAGGGCACTGAGTAGGGTGGCATTTGGGATGCAGGCCAGCTCCTTAGGGGAGCTGCTGGGCCTGAGACGGTCAGAGCAGGCGACAGCAGGTGAGGCGTTGGGGATATGTCTTCCTCATGCTACTTCTATAAAGCTAGTAATGGCTTTGTGAGACTTCTAAAAACATAATGTGTCATTCCTGTTCTAACTGGGTAAGACGGACATCTCTGAGAACAGGCAGGTGAAGTAATGCTGGCTAAGTTGCTATGTATTTGATAAAGCATCTATTTCAGAAGTGTGCGTTCTATCTAAAATATACCACATTTCTGTCTCTTGAGTTTGATAAACTGTGTGGGCATGTGTGCTCATACACTGAGAGCATGTGTCACCTGCCCTGCCTGGCCCTCCAGCCTGGCCCCTGTCTGCTGAGCGTAGCAGGGCCTAACATCAGCAGGGGTGAGAGGGTGACTGGTGTCCCCCTGAGAGTGGCCTGGAGCGAGGGCTGGAGGAGGCTCTCAGGGCCCACACACCCTCCAGACGCTGGGCCCCGGCCCCCGGAGGCCCAGGTGGGCTGCGTGGAGGGCCTCTGTTCCACTCCCACGCAAACACTCCCCAGGGAACCCTGCTCCCACACAAATTAGCCAGACACACTCCACTGGATGCCACGGCTAACTCAGCTAAACAACACACACACACAGAGAACACACACACACACACAGCTACACTCAACAACACACACACGGTAGCCCGGTCGAACACACAGAGCCAGCTAACCCTCACTTTACAGAGGCAGATCTATAGGGAGCTAATGGTACTTGGCGAGACACTCTCCAGACCTCGCTCTAACAAGAAATACCACGCCAATCCCTTGGTTCAACCTAGATAAACTTTGCAAAGTGGAATTACAGAACCTGTGCTTATTCCTTCTAGCAAGCCATGCACTGCTAGGCTGGTTTTAGCTGCTGAACATACATGACCCACATAGTAGAGAGCCAGGTAAACATGTACTGTTGACTAAAGACAGGTACAGTAAACAAATGATCCTCCTTCATCAATAAACATACACATCTGCAAACATATACCATCACATATCCACGCCCCTGCCCAACACACACACACCTCCTAAGGGATGAGTCAAGCCCTTAAACTTGACGTGATCATTCATAGGGATTCAGATCCAAGAGTGATCTCGCTCTCTCTCTCTCTCTAAATGAGTGAAGAGGGCCTTTTGAAATAACATCAGGTTCTGCCTCATTATTATGGCTGGGGGCAGTATTGAGTAGCTTGGATGAATAAGGTGTCCAGAGTAAACTGCCTGCTACTCAGGCCCAGAAGCTAAGATATGCATATTATGAGTAGATTTGGATAGAAAACACTCTGAAGTTTCTAAAACTGTTTGAATGATGTCTGTGAGTATAACAGAACTCATATGGCAGGCAAAAACCTGAGAGAAAATCCAACCAGGAAGTGGGAAATCTGAGGTTTGTAGGTTTGCCTATCCAATATACAGTGTCTATGGGGTCATATTGCACTTCCTAAGGCTTCCACTAGATGTCAACAGTCTTTAGAACCTTGTTTGATGCTTCTACTGTGAAGGATGAGGGAATGAGAGCTGATTGAGTCAGAGGTCTGGCAGAGTGCCATGAGCTCACTCAGGCGCACCCCCGTGTCTTGTTCCTTTTCGTTTCTATAGACAAAGGAATTCTCCGGTTGAAACATTATTGAAGATTTATGTTAAAAACATCCTAAAGATTGATTCTATACATCGTTTGACATGTTTCTACGAACTGTAATGGAATTTTTTGACTTTTCGTCTGGCCTGCGCGTCATGAATTTGGATTTTTGAACTAAACGTGCGAACAAAAAGGAGGTATTTGGACATAAATTATGGACGTTATCGAACAAAACAAACATTTATTGTGGAACTGGGATTCCTGGGTGTGCATTCTGATGAAGATCTTCAAAGGTAAGTGAATATTTATAATGCTATTTCTGACTTCTGTTGACTCCACAACATGGCGGGTACCTGTATGGCTTGTTTTTGTGTAAGAGCGCCGTACTCAGTCACACTCAGTGTGCTTTTTCCGTAAAGTTTTTTTGAAATCTGACACAGCGGTTGCATTAAGGAGAAGTTTATCTATAATTCCATGCATAACAGTTGTATCTTTTATCAATGTTTATTATGAGTATTTCTGTAAATTGATGTGGCTCTCTGCAAAATCACCGGATGTTTTGGAGGCAAAACATTACTGAACATAACGCGCCAATGTAAACTAAGATTTTGGGATATAAATATGAACTTTATCGAACAAAACATACATGTGTTGTGTAACATGAAGTCCTATGAGTGTCATCTGATGAAGATCATCAAAGGTTAGTGATTAATTTTATCTCTATTTCTGCTTTTTGTGACTCCTCTCTTTGGCTGGAAGAATGGCTGTGTTTTTCTGTGACTAGGTACTGACCTAACATAATCAGATGGTGTGCTTTCGTCGTAAAGCCTTTTTGAAATCGAACACTGTGGTGGGATTAACAACAAGTGTAAAATACTTGTATACATGAGGAATTTTAATTATGAGATTTCTGTTGTTTGAATTTGGCGCCCTGCACTTTCACTGGCTGTTGTCAAGTCGATCCCGTTATAACGGGATCTCAGCCGTAAGAAGTTAAACACAGTCTAATGAAACACGCTCCTCTAACATTATGCAAACAAAGACACACGGTCAGGCACGCAGAACGACAGACACACACACAAATACATTCAACCTCTCTCTCGATTTCTCTCACACCCATCCACACACACACACACACACACACACACACACACACACACACACACACACACACACACACACACACACACACACACACACACACACACACACACACACACACACACACACACACACACACACACACAGGCAGAGGAAACAAACCAACTGCCTTCTCAGAAGAGGGACAGTAGTTACAAGGTAAAGTGTGTGTATGAATATATTTGTTAGTTTGGTATCATTAACACTACTCAGACCAACACAAGTATGAAAGAAGTCAGAGAAAAGTGACCTAGAAAATATCACGTCACTTCAGACCATTCGGCAAGTTTTTGTGGACCACACACACACACACACGCGTGCGCACACACACACACACACACACACACACACACACACACACACACACACACACACACACACACACACACACACACACACACACACACACACACACACACACACACACACACACACACACACACACACATACAATTTGACACACACACCTCCCTAGTTGCTGCTGTGTTGTGTTTTATGCTGGAGGTGTAATGTGATTGGCTGGGATGGGGTGATGGAGAAAGAGGAGGAGATGGGGAGCTCTGAGAGGCAGCAGAGCGTCCAGGGCCAGTCTGTTGAAATTTAAAGGGCCGCTTGTTTATGGCTGTGGTGTCTGTGGTGTAATATTCTGACGCTACCTGTATTTTAAAAGACCGAGAGGAGAACCCTCCACCGGCAGACTCTCAACTAACAAAGAGAGACAGTAAATACTCTAACAATACCGCAACCAGGGCATCATACACAACAGAGAGACAGTAAATACTCTAACAATACCTCAACCAGGGCATCATACACAACAGAGAGACAGTAAATACTCTAACAATACCTCAACCAGGGCATCATACACAACAGAGAGACAGTAAATACTCTAACAATACCTCAACCAGGGCATCATACACAATAGAGACAGTAAATACTCTAACAATACCTCAACCAGGGCATCATACACAACAGAGAGACAGTAAATACTCTAACAATACCTCAACCAGGGCATCATACACAACAGAGACAGTAAATACTCTAACAATACCTCAACCAGGGCATCATACACAACAGAGAGACAGTAAATACTCTAACAATACCTCAACCAGGGCATCATACACAACAGAGAGACAGTAAATACTCTAACAATACCTCAACCAGGGCATCATACACAACAGAGACAGTAAATACTCTAACAATACCTCAACCAGGGCATCATACACAACAGAGAGACAGTAAATACTCTAACAATACCTCAACCAGGGCATCATACACAACAGAGAGACAGTAAATACTCTAACAATACCTCAACCAGGGCATCATACACAACAAAGACAGTAAATACTCTAACAATACCTCAACCAGGGCATCATACACAACAGAGAGACAGTAAATACTCTAACAATACCTCAACCAGGGCATCATACACAACAGAGAGACAGTAAATACTCTAACAATACCTCAACCAGGGAATCATACACAACAGAGAGACAGTAAATACTCTAACAATACCTCAACCAGGGAATCATACACAATAGAGACAGTAAATATTCTAACAATACCTCAACCAGGGCATCATACACAACAGAGACAGTAAATACGCTAACAATACCTCAACCAGGGCATCATACACAATAGAGACAGTAAATACTCTAACAATACCTCAACCAGGGCATCATACACAACAGAGAGACAGTAAATACTCTAACAATACCTCAACCAGGGCATCATACACAATAGACTGAAAACACACAACACCCAATGCATTTGTTATGAAGACGAGATGTGAAATATATTGTAGAAAAGATACGGAACATAAAAAAATCTCGGACCAAAGACATGAAGCACACTATAAGGACTGTATGAAGTAAAAATGTCTGGTGCCAGAAACGGACTGGTATTTCAGGCAAATTCCAGATAGGCTGGTGGATCTTTCTTGGCTGGTTAAAATGTTGTTGTTTTTTTGCAAAATGATAATTATTCCACCTGATCTCATACTTTCACTTCGGGATTTGACGTAAATGACCAAACATCGATATTTGACAACAACAAAATCCGCGTGGTTACAGGGTTCATTCCGCGTGGTTACAGAGTTCAAACAGAAACAACTCAAAGGGTTAAGTGTAGGTATTCATTCCGAGTGGTTAAGGTTAGTGCATAAAACGAAAAATAATAAACAATGCTGTTTCCATTTCGTATCATCAAGTACTCTGCTTTCTAGAGCAGGTATTCCCAAACTGGGCTACGCACAATGCCGTCGGGGGTACGCCAAATAAAAATGTGATTCAAATAAACAATATATAAATTATTCACATTTTCAAACAGTCCATTTACATTTTCCAACAGGGCTATACATTTGGGTGAGTTTTTTTCTTCCCTCGCCTGAGTAGCCTCGTTTCACTGCCAAAAATAAAATAAAATTGTCTAGTGTTCAGCGAAATAACAACACAATGTCAAATACAGGTAGCCTAGTCAAATAATTAACATCCAATCACATTAACTGTTACACTCTCGCGGGAATTCCACTAACGGTCCGTATGTAGCCAAAAGTAGCTGCTGCTCATTCAGTTTGCTCGAAAATGGATAAGTGGTTAAAAAAAGTAAGGCCCGCGTCCATAGAGAAACATACCAGCTCTACTGGTAGTAAGCATTGTCCGAGCTGTGTTGTACCATCATTTTTAGATTATTTTCGGTGAGCGCGAGAACGGCGTATATCAACCTTCTCAGTCCCTATCAGGACATTTCCAAAAATGGGCCAGTGTGTTAGAAATGCACGGGATTATCTCTGGTCCCAGTCTGCCCCTGACTGGTAGTGTATGACTATTTATTGAAATGTTTTATATTACTAGGCAAGCCAGTTAAGAACAAATTCTTATTTTACAATGACAGCCTACCCCGGCCAAACCCTCCCCTAACCCGGACGACTCTGTGCCAATTGTGCGCCACCCTATGGGGACTCCTATGACACAGCCGGTTGTGAACCAGGGTCTGTAGTGACGCCTCAAGCACTGAGATTCAGTGCCTTAGACCGCTGCACCACTCGGGAGCAAACTATTACATGGTTGTAGCTACCTGTGAGGCAGAGTAGCAGTAGTCAGTGATAGACGGCAGTACATTTAAATTGAAAAGACACAGCGTATACAGAATAAATATTATAAATGGAGGTCAAACCACCGCTGTCGGCTAGTAATTGGTCCCAGAGTGTCAGTGGTGTAATGCCCCTGTGTTGTGTTCCTGGGCTAGCCAGCACACATACTCACGCACACACACACAGACACACACGCTTGCATGTAATGTACCCAGTCTCTCATTACCTTGTCAGACTATGCAACTGGAAGAAATACAGAGGAATGACAGAATGCTAAAAGACCAAATCTGACAGATGAGTTGGGAAACAGAAATGCAGGTTGGAATTTATTGTGATGAGTCATGTGCCGGCGGCAGCTCTGCAGGGTAGTCACTAGCTGGCACAGCCACAAAGTCATAAAATCTGATTTTAATCCTAACCATAACCTTAACCCTAACCTTAACCACATTGCTAACCTTATGACTAACCCTAACGTTAAATTAAACAAATAAAATATTATCATGATTTTTTATAATATATAGCCAATGTTGACTTTGCAGCCCGCCCATCTAGTGGATATCGCTCAACTCTTCCTGTAGGACAAGATTCTTCCCAATAAACATCAACATGTAACTGAAATATGAACACAAGAGAGAACCTTCAAGCAAATACAGTTGAAGTCGGAAGTTTACATACACTTAGGTTGGAGTCATTAAAACTTGTTTTTCAACCACTCCACAAATTTCTTGTTAACAAACTATTGTTTTGGCAAGTCGGTTAGGACATCTACTTTGTGCATGACACAAGTCATTTTTCCAACAATTGTTTACAGACAGATTATTTCACTTATAATTCACTGTATCACAATTCCAGTGGGTCAGAAGTTTACATACACTAAGTTGACTGTGCCTTTAAACAGGTTGGAAAATTCCAGAAAATTATGTCATGGATTTAGAAGCTTCTGATAGGCTAATTGACATCATTTGAGTCAATTGGAGGTGTACCTGTGGATGTATTTCAAGGCCTACCTTCAAACTCAGTGCCTCTTTGCTTGACATCATGGGAAAATCAAAAGAAATCAGCCAAGACCTCAAAAAAAATGTAGACATCCACAATCCAATCACACTAACTGTTACACTCTCGCGGGAATTCCACTAACGGTCCGTATGTAGCCAAAAGTAGCTGCTGCTACTTTGCTCGAAAATGTTTGCTCGAAAATGGATAAGTGGCTAAAAAAAGTAAGGCCCGGGCTTTAGAAGCTTCTGATAGGCTAATTGACATCATTTGAGTCAATTGGAGGTGTACCTGTGGATGTATTTCAAGGCCTACCTTCAAACTCAGTGCCTCTTTGCTTGACATCATGGGAAAATCAAAAGAAATCAGCCAAGACCTCAAAAAAAATGTATGGTTCATTCTTGGGAGCAATTTCCAAACGTTTGAAGATACCACGTTCATCTGTACAAACAATAGTACGCAAGTATAAACACCATGGGACCACGCAGCCATCATACCACTCAGGAAAGAGACCTGAGACCTGTTCTGTCTCCTAGAGATGAACATACTTTGATGCGAAAAGTGCAAATCAATCCCAGAACAACAGCAAAGGGCCTTGTGAAGATGCTGGAGGAAACAGGTACAAAAGTATCTATATCCACAGTAAAACGAGTCCTATATCGACTTAACCTGAAAGGCCGCTCAGCAAGGAAGAAGGCACTGCTCAAAAACCGCTATAAAAAAGCCAGAATATGGTTTGCGACTGCACATGGGGACAAAGATCGTACTTTATGGAGAAATGTCCTCTGGTCTGATGAAACAAAAATAGAACTGTTTGGCCATAATTACCATTGTTATGTTTGGAGGAAAAAGGGGGAGGCTTGCAAGCCGAAGAACACCATCCCAATCGTGAAGCACGGGGGTGGCAGCATCATGTTGTGGGGGTGCTTTGCTGCAGGAGGGACTGGTGCACTTCACAAAATAGATGGCATCATGAGGGAGGAAAATTATGTGGATATATTGAAGCAACATCTCAAGACATCAGTCAGGAAGTTAAAGCTTGGTCGCAAATGGGTCTTTCAAATGGACAATGACCCCAAGCATACTTCCAAAGTTGTGGCAAAATGGCTTAAGGACAACAAAGGCAAGGTATTGGAATGGCCAGCACAAAGCCCTGACCTCAATCCCATAGAACATTTGTGGGCAGAACTGGAAAAGCGTGTGTGAGCAAGGAGGTCTACAAACCTGACTCGGTTACACCAGCTCTGTCAGGAGGAATGGGCCAAAATTCACCCAACTTAATGTTGGAAGCTTGTGGAAGGCTACCTGAAACTTTTGACCCAAGTTAAACAATTTAAGGCAATGCTACCAAATGACAATTGAGTGTATGCAAACTTCTGACCCACTGGGAATGAAAGAAATAAAAGCTGAAATAAATCATTCTCTCTATGTATTTGGCAAAGGTGTCTGTAAACTTCCGATTTCAACTGTACAGTCCATGTCTTTCTCTTCTTATTCAAACTATATTGAGGGATACAGTAAACTAACTTGTATTTGTACAGTTATTGCTTACATCAGCATAGCACTGCCTCTTAAATAATCCCCGTCAACCTCTGGGAATTAGCTGCTTCTTGTTTAGACAACATGATGTGGCTTTACTTTCAAGGCACAAACCAACAACAACCAACTACACTTCATCTTTATAGAGAGCTAAATGTGGATGATTGAATTGTTGATTCTGTTAATCATTTGACTATTATGCCACTTCCAACTATCTATCTAACTATCTAGAGGCACATGGAGTCAAAACTGTCCCACATTCCTTGGTAAGTGTGGGACCGGGGGCTCCCTGCCCCTCTCCCAGGGCCCGGGTGCTCTTCCCTTCCCCTCTGATTACTCCTCCTATTGGGTAATAGAGTGATTTATCCCCAGTAGGACGCCACCCCCCCCCCCCCCCCCCCCCCCAATCAGAAGTCCCTGGGCTAATTAGCCCCTAGTCAGCCCAGGTCCCAGAACAGAGCAGGCTCACACAGCAATTAGACCTTCTGCCTAATATTAGCTCAATGGGAGAGGGAGGGAGGGAGAGAGGGAAGGAGAAGGAGAGAGTGAGAGACAGAGAGAGAGAGAGGGAGGGAGAGAGAGAGGGAGAGACTAGGATGACAGTAAGAGAGAGAGAGACTAGGATGACAGTAAGAGAGAGAGAGAGAGACTAGGATGACAGTAAGAGAGAGAGACAGACTAGGATGACAGTAAGAGAGAGAGAGAGAGACTAGGAGGACAGTAAGAGAGAGCCAGAGGGGCAAAGAGAAGAAGAAAAAATGAAAAGAGAAAGAAACCGCGACAGAGCAGAAGACGGGTAAAGGAGAGCGACTAACAGTAGGTTGCTGAATAAAAGAAAAGCACACAGCGACATGGCTGGAGCCTGCAGGTGACACTTGAGACAAAGTGAGCTGCTGCACGGAGCACGTCGCTGTGGCGGCCTGTCGGCTTCCCAGTAGACACTGCAGTAAAATACAGCCATTTCTCAACCCAACAGGTGTCAGGATGACATATCTCCTCCGTTTAAGAACGAGGAAAAGGGAAAGGGATATCTGTCTATCCACACACACAGGGCTGGGCACACAGCAGGACTAGAGTAGGACGTTGAAGAACGGAGCTAGGAAAACAGCACTGCATTTCTCCACAGAGACAATGAAGATGTTCATTCCAACAGGCTATACTAGAGCGGCAGCAAAAACCAAATGACACAAAGCACTTAAGCTTTCCCTGAGTGAGACAGGTCACAAATTGGTCTCTGAAATGACTCAAGTAAAGGAAAGGTAACACCATGTTACAGTGCATTAGGCACTTCTTCTAACCGGTCTTTAATTCAGGCGTGTTTGTCCCCTCAGCTTGTCCTCCTGTGGCTGTGTGTGAGAGAGAGTGTGTGACATTGAGAGCGTGGCACCATGGCGACAGAGACACAGCGCCGATGTCATTACCGTCCCATCAAGCCCTCTGCTCAGCGTGTCAGCCAATCGTTGAGTGATAAGAGGCGATTATGGGCTGCACAGCCAGGCAGGGACAACCGGGAAGGACTGCCACCCGCCGTCCACCACGCAATCTACAGTATAGCCTGGCTGGGAAGATGAGGATGATTGCGAAGGCTGGGAGTACCAAACAACCTTGGCCTCTTTCTGAGTGGAGAAGATTGTTTGGATGGAGAAAAGCTTGCTGCTTTTAAACACCTTTCTCCTGAAAACGGTGTGGGTTTCGAACCCACCACCCCAGGCTTCAATACACCCTCATACAATATAGCGGCACCCATTTCAAAGAATTGACATTCTAAAGGCAATATATTTGGCCATGAGAGCAAGGTCACAGTCAAGCGGAAGCTCTAGCAAATTGAATGTAGTCAGCTCCCCTCGCGGGCTCACCTTCATCAGACAGAGCAGATAGAAGCTCTCCTACTGTATGCTCCTTTAGTCCTTATCAGGGAGGGAGACGACTGATAACACTGCATGGACTCATTTAAAAATGACAGATTAGCAGAGAAAGAGGATAGTGAAATGTGCTGAATGGTGTTGCATCATAAGCTGGCTGCTAGGAGGTGATGCTGACACTGGTGTATTTACTATGCATGGAGCTCCAAGGTTTATACTGCTCTCTCTCTCTCTCTCTCTCTCTCTCTCTCTCTCTCTCTCTCTCTCTCTCTCTCTCTCTCTCTCTCTCTCTCTCTCTCTCTCTCTCTCTCTCTCTCTCTCTCTCTCTCTCTCTCTCTCTCTCTCTCTCTCTCTCTCTCTCTCTCTCTCTCTCTCTCTCTCTCTCGCTCTCTCTCTCTCTCTCTCTCTCTCTCTCTCTCTCTCTCTCTCTCTCTCTCTCTCTCTCTCTCTCTACACACACACACACTACACTATATGTCTATATTCCAGCCTTTGCCCTTTCGCTTACACTGGCTCATATTCATGCACAAACAGGCACATCCGTCTGTATTTGTTTCACCGTCCGCCCACCCAGCCTGAACGAGCCTACCACTTCTGTGCACTTCCTCCAGTCATCTCAAATAGCCAATCTGAGCATGTGCAAACAAGCAATCCAATAGCCCACAATACATATGTATGGAAATTCCATATTCAACAGAGTGGATTTTACTGCCAGTTATCTGTGGACGTGAGGAAGAGATGGAGAGGAGGAAGAGATGGAGAGAGAGAGGGAGAGATGGAGAGGACGGAGAGATGGAGAGAGAGAGGGAGAGATGGAGAGGACGGAGAGATGGAGAGAGAAAGGGAGAGAAAAGGAAGTGAATTCAGAGTTGCTGAAAAAGCACATATGGCCATGCTGAGTGATAGAGCAGCTCCCCTAAAAGGAAAGGAAGAGAGATGGAAAGAGATGGAGAGGAGAGAGAGATGAAGAGAGTGAAAGAGAGGAATGATGTAGATGATGCAGTAGTTTATGTTCATGATGGTGTTCTTTACCAGACCAGCCTTCTACACTATAACACAGAGCCGGCGTTTCACAGACCCAAACCCTTTTTACATACCAACATCTTCCTCTGTTTCATTCCCCATCTCCCCCTCTTCCTCTTCCCCCCATCTCCCCCTCTTCCTCTTCCCTCCATCTCTTCCTCTTCCCTCCATCTCTCCCCTCTACGTCTTCCCCCTATCCTCCCGACTCTTGCTCTCTCCCTTTCCCTCTCTCCATCCGTCGCCCCCTCTCTTCTGTCTCATTCACCATCTCCCTCTCTCCATCTCTTGCTCTCTCCTTTCTGGGTGATGGCTCATAGAGCAGCGAGACGTCTCGATGTGTGAGTCTGTGCCTCGCCTCATTTCCTCAACTAATGGAGACACGGCGGCATGGTGAGAGGCAGAGAGAGAGAGAAACCGAGAGAGAGAGGCAGAGAGAGAGTGAGAGAAGGAGAGAGACAGATGGAGAGAGAGACAGATAGACAGAGAGAGAGAGGGAGAGAGAGAGAGAGAGGAGAGACAGATAAACGGAGAGAGACAGAGAACGAGAGAACGAGAGAGAGAGAGAGAGGGAGAGAGATAAAGATTGGACATTGCTTTTCCTCAAAACAAAAATGAGGTCACTAAAAGGGGATGTTCAAATGCACCATGTTTTGAAGCAGCCAGTCCTTTTCGAAAAACTCAATGACGTCATAGATAACATCCAAAATACCTCAGATATTAAAACCCAAACGTTCCACGAGTGAGTCATGTCTGACTTTAAAAGAAATAATGATTACGACCGAGGAGACAGATTATGATTCATAGCCTGTGTTCGTGACTGATAAGGCCCTCTGAGTAGGGTTAAAGATTCACCCAGATGCGGGTGTCTTATTGTGGGCAGTCAGTCATATGAACATACTTCACCTGGTCTCCACAGTGGCCTGTTCTTTTGGAACATAGCAGATAGACAGGGATGTCATGGTTTCCATGACAACGACCAGTCTCGTCCCCAACCTGAGCTCTCCGTGTAATTCATTAGGCAGCAAGCCACTACAGGTATTATCAGGTATCAGAGAGGAATAAAATAGAAGCACGTGAATAAACATTATGAACACACAACAAACTAAAAGGCGGGTTGCAGCCACACACTGAAGCTGTAGCTACTAAGAATACAGCAACAGAGGTATTCACGCACGCACTCACTCACTCACTCACTCACTCACTCACTCACTCACTCACTCACTCACTCACTCACTCACTCACTCACTCACTCACTCACTCACTCACTCACTCACTCACTCACTCACTCACTCGGGGAAGCTGTTGCTCATTGGCAAGGCTGAATGGTTTCACAGAGAGTCACGTCACCATCACCACAGCAGCAGGTCACCTATTCACACACTGATTAGTGTTAAACAGCAACAGAACTAAAAGCATTTTCCAATACAGCCTCATATTAGAGGGACCTTAAACAACACGCAGGCACACAAGCACTCATCGACACACACACACACACACACACTCACTCACTCACTCACTCACTCACTCACTCACTCACTCACTCACTCACTCACTCACTCACTCACTCACTCACTCACTCACTCACTCACTCACTCACTCACTCACTCACTCACTCACTCACATTCACTCACTCACACGCACATGCACACACAAGCGTGCACACAAACAAAGCTGGGTCCCCGTTCCTGGCCATCTTCCTCATGGTGCTCTTTCACCCAGCTGCAGGAAAGTGATTTGGACCCGGGAGCGCCCCTCCATGCCATCCATCTGTTACCGTGGGACCGGGCCTTGGTCCAGACAGCTCTGCATCTGTGTGTGTGTGTGTGTGTGTGTGTGTGTGTGTGTGTGTGTGTGTGTGTGTGTGTGTGTGTGTGTGTGTGTGTGTGTGTGTGTGTGTGTGTGTGTGTGTGTGTGTGTGTGTGTGTGTGTGTGTGTGTGCAGCAGCTGATTGTAGCATGCCAGCCAGGCCTCTAGGCTGGCACCGTTCAGCACTAATGCTAGCGCTAGCATTAAGGGCCTCCAGGGGACACAACAGGGGGGCCACACACAGCCCAGAACACAGCACAGCTGAACAGGTTAGAGGGAGGACGATGGAGGGGCTAGCTAAGGCCAGGGATGGGAGGGTTGGGGTGCTGCTATTGTCCCTTAGGGGAAACAACGGGACGTCGGGTGAGGGTGGATGCTCAGGACGAGGGGTGGAGGGTGAGGGAAAGAAGGTAGGCTACTGGAGCAAACACCTCTTTAGGGCACCAGCTTCCCTCAGCCTTCCCTCCAACGAGAAGCCAGTCCAACCATTCTTTAGGAGGCCACTGACTGGAAATGAACAATGGACAATTGGAAACCATAAAAAAAGCATCTATACTATGTAACGAGGCCATGCTATGTAATATCATTATTGACTAACATGATATCCTTATTGTTATGTGCTAAAAGACTAGCCTAATATGAAATACACTATGTCAAGTAGCACTCTGCCACACTAAAAGCATGCTAACGGTCCTGCCGGTTGCAGCGCCACGCACTAGGCTATGTCTAGCTGCTAAACACTTGCCTCGCCACTGCTTCTTTAAATGCGGGTGACATTTACATGAAGTGCCTCATTTGTGCCAAGGACAGAAGTGTGGCATGTTAACAATTAAAAGGGTGCTTAATGGGGCATGCAAAAGTTATTTTGAGAGCATGTTGTGGGAAGAAGAATTGGGCATAGTCTATTAGGAAGAAATCAGAGCAGTGTTCCCCTGAAGTGGGCCAAGGTCAACGCTTGCTGGGAGGATGGCAGGCCTACTATCTGGGTTAGAAACTCAGCACAAAGACACTTCAAACACCTGACAAAAGCCAGTTTAACCCAAACACACACTCTATATACACTGCTCAAAAAAATAAAGGGAACACTTAAACAACACAATGTAACTCCAAGTCAATCACACTTCTGTGAAATCAAACTGTCCACTTAGGAAGCAACACTGATTGACAATAAATTTCACATGCTGTTGTGCAAATGGAATAGACAAAAGGTGGAAATTATAGGCAATTAGCAAGACACCCCCAAAAAAGGAGTGATTCTGCAGGTGGTGACCACAGACCACTTCTCAGTTCCTATGCTTCCTGGCTGATGTTTTGGTCACTTTTGAATGCTGGCGGTGCTCTCACTCTAGTGGTAGCATGAGACGGAGTCTACAACCCACACAAGTGGCTCAGGTAGTGCAGTTCATCCAGGATGGCACATCAATGCGAGCTGTGGCAAAAAGGTTTGCTGTGTCTGTCAGCGTAGTGTCCAGAGCATGGAGGCGCTACCAGGAGACAGGCCAGTACATCAGGAGACGTGGAGGAGGCCGTAGGAGGGCAACAACCCAGCAGCAGGACCGCTACCTCCGCCTTTGTGCAAGGAGGTGCACTGCCAGAGCCCTGCAAAATGACCTCCAGCAGGCCACAAATGTGCATGTGTCAGCATATGGTCTCACAAGGGGTCTGAGGATCTCATCTCGGTACCTATTGGCAGTCAGGCTACCTCTGGCGAGCACATGGAGGGCTGTGCGGCCCCACAAAGACATGCCACCCCACACCATGACTGACCCATCGCCAAACCGGTCATGCTGGAGGATGTTGCAGGCAGCAGAACGTTCTCCACGGCGTCTCCAGACTCTGTCACATCTGTCACATGTGCTCATGTGCTCAGTGTGAACCTGCTTTCATCTGTGAAGAGCACAGGGCGCCAGTGGCGAATTTGCCAATCTTGGTGTTCTCTGGCAAATGCCAAACGTCCTGCACGGTGTTGGGCTGTAAGCACAACCCCCACCTGTGGACGTCGGGCCCTCATACCACCCTCATGGAGTCTGTTTCTGACCGTTTGAGCAGACACATGCACATTTGTGGCCTGCTGGAGGTCATTTTGCAGGGCGCTGGCAGTGCACCTCCTTGCACAAAGGCGGAGGTAGCGGTCCTGCTGCTGGGTTGTTGCCCTCCTACGGCCTCCTCCACGTCTCCTGATGTACTGGCCTGTCTCCTGGTAGCGCCTCCATGCTCTGGACACTACGCTGACAGACACAGCAAACCTTTTTGCCACAGCTCGCATTGATGTGCCATCCTGGATGAACTGCACTACCTGAGCCACTTGTGTGGGTTGTAGACTCCGTCTCATGCTACCACTAGAGTGAAAGCACCGCCAGCATTCAAAAGTGACCAAAACATCAGCCAGGAAGCATAGGAACTGAGAAGTGGTCTTTGATCACCACCTGCAGAATCACTCCTTTTTTGGGGGTGTCTTGCTAATTGCCTATAATTTCCACCTTTTGTCTATTCCATTTGCACAACAGCATGTGAAATTTATTGTCAATCAGTGTTGCTTCCTAAGTGGACAGTTTGATTTCACAGAAGTCTGATTGACTTGGAGTTACATTGTGTTGTTTAAGTGTTCCCTTTATTTTTTTGAGCAGTGTATATATATATATATATATATATATATATATAGAGAGAGAGAGAGAGAGAGAGAGAGAGAGAGAGAGAGAGAGAGAGGGAGAGAGAGAGAGAGAGAGAGAGAGAGAGAGAGAGAGAGAGAGAGAGAGAGAGAGAGAGAGACAGAGAGAGAGAGAGAGAGAGAGAGAGAGAGACAGAGAGAGAGAGAGAGAGAGAGACAGAGAGAGAGAGACAGACAGACAGACAGACAGACAGACAGACAGACAGACAGACAGACAGACAGACAGACAGACAGACAGACAGACAGACAGACACACAGACACACAGACACACAGACAGAGACACACAGACACACAGACACACAGACACACAGACACACAGACAGACAGATAGACAGACAGAACAAGTCTGTCTTGGGTTCAACATTACTCCTCTTTCAAGGCCAGCCTTCTCTTCCCTGCTGCACATCCATGTGTGTTGTTCAGGGTCATGCACATTGATTCAGTATAGCCTCAGCCCAGCCTCAGATCCACAGCTAGATAAAGCTACACATGGATCTGGAGAACACTCAACAGTCAGAACCAGTCTAGGAAAACACAGGGAGAGAGTAGGAGCAGGAGGGACATCGCTGGCCAAAAGCATAAGCTTCATTGGAGCCCGGTGCGCAGGTAGCTAAGGCCTGGAGCAGAAACTGCTGAAGGTAGTGGGTTATAAGGGGATAGGGGGTGAGACAGGAAGGGGCAGGGATGGAGCCGTGTCTTTGGGAGTCCAGTGGAGGAAGCAGAGCACAGAGCATGCTCTATGTGTGCCCCTCCCCCTGTTCCCTCTCCCAGACCCCCTCCAAAGGCTCCAGTGTGTCCCTGTGTCCTGGGCCGGGCCAGTGGGGGAACAGGAGCGCTCTCTGTGCCTTGTGAGGGGGCCAGACTCCCAGCCTCCTGCCCCCAGCCGGGTGTGTGTTTTGGGGTTTTACAGTGGGCCTGTGCCTGGCTGGCTGCCTGGGGGTTGTGTGTTCATGTGCCACACTCATGTTTACCATCAGGGAGGAGTCTTTCCTCCACAGAGAGGCTGTGAAGTGGGCAGGACTGGGCTGGAAAGATCTGGGCTGCGCTGGGGGACCTGCCAGTAGCATCGATTACAATACATCCCTTACACACTCACCGACACAGTTACAGACACAGAAGTTCAATAACCCCTCTATTTCATTCCAGTTTCAAAATCCATGTGAAAAAGCCTGGCCTATTGGACTACAGTAGACTATACCAGTGGGAGCGAGAGGGAGAGGGGGACTTGTTCAACAAACCCCTATTAAGACATGTACATATCCTTGACCTTCAGCAAGCTTTTTCCAACAGACATGGCACTATTTAACATTTGGAGAGTGCGAACAGAATCTCTCTAGTTTGAGAGAGGTTTTCCACCTCTGTGAGAGTACGTAGTTGTGTATGTGGGTCTTTCTATAAACTAGGGGACCAGTGAGGATTTCCTACACTGGACAACTTGTTACAGCTGTTGATAGGTCATTGATAATAATCTGGCAATTTTTTTCATCTCATTACATGAATTTATAAGCGGAGATAATAGCTATATTCAATCAAATTCACGAATTGGTGTCTTGATGTACAGTATTTGTCAAAAATCGTGTGACATGAAACATAACTTTTCTGTCCTTGCATTTATGGCAGTGTAAGTTGTCGTTATATCATATATTAAGCATGAATCAGTTAAATTAGACATTTGACCTTGAACCCTGTAATAATCCTGGATCAAGCTGTCTGACAGTCTTTTGTATAGAGATCTCAGAAATGCAGTGTAACTATGTCACATTTCCTGTCCCCCTGTGTTACAGGGTGGAAACTGCTTTTATGGGCACACAAATCACCCCAAAAAGATTCGATTGAAAAATCTTCGTACCGAAAGAGTCACCTCACCTTGATACTTAAAACCTAAATCAAAACCGTCACTGACGTGGTTCTTCAATCATTATGCATAATACTTGTTGGATGTGCATTTGGTGTCCAGCTGATTAGTTACACTGTGATATTTTCACACATCATCTTCTGATCCAGGAAGGAATTTTCTGAATGACAGTCAAGTGACGAACAGCTGTTGTGACAGCGCATGTGATGCAACAACAGCCCAACTGTTCATGAGGAATGTCCAGAATATCTCATTCGTTACGCCGGTGAAGACAGTTGTGTTTGGATCTATACTGAACAAAAATATAAACGCAACACGCAACAATTTCAATGATTTTACTGAGTTACAGTTCATATAACGAAATCAGCCAATTGAAATACATTCATTAGGCCCTAATCTATGGATTTCACATGACTGGGCAGGGGAGCAGCAATGGGTGGGCCTGGGAGGGCACAGGCACAGGCCCACCCACTTGGGAGCCAGGCCCAGCCAATCAGAATGAGTTTTTCCCCACAAAGGGCATTATTATAGACAAAAATACTCCTCAAATATATTAGCTGTCCGGGTGGCTTGTCTCAGACTATCCCGCAGGTGAAGAAGCCGGAGTTGGAGGTCCTGGGCTGGTGTGGTTACCAGTGCGTAATTTGAGCCGGATCCTGCCAAACTTTGTTAGTTCCAGCACCTATTTGCTCGGATCAGGTACCTCTCGCGGCATGATTTATTCATTGTTTCACTGTTCGCACTGTAGACATTCTAATAAAAGTGATCAGCATTAAATCAAGTTGCCTCCTCGTTATTTCTCCCGTCCCCCAGAAAGACCATCATGTAAAAGCACGGTGATCCTTCTGTGTAATCATCCTATCCTGCCACACAGATTCCAGACCTGCTCTCTTATTTGTACATAGAGGCTATGGGGAGGGCCGGTGGGGTAAGTAACTGATCTTGACACAGGTCTTGGTAGTGGTGGTCAGCTAGTGAATAGGTCCCTACGTAATCACGTCACGTAGCCTAGGATAGTCGTCTCCCTACTGAATTTGAAACGTGGGAAAGACAAATAAAAAATGGATAAGAAAAGGCAACCCAAAAATCCAGAGAAAGATGGTGAATCAAACCCAGAAGTCAGCGAACTGTCAATGCCAGAGGAGAGGAGCGAGGGGCAAACTGTTCATGATGTTGATGCCTTAGCTAGTAGCGCTGCTAATCCCACCAGTTCAAATTTGCAATTCAATAAGCACTTTTCTGACATTTGCTGATGTAAAAAGGGCTTTATAAATAAATTTGATTTTTTTAATTTGAAGAACAAGCAAACATTTAGCCAAAGATTTTTTATAACTAAACCAAGATAGGCCTCAGCCTGTCGTTTCCAATGGGAACAAATGAGTCATAGTGGGCAGAACAAGCAAGGAGGTGGGCAGAGCCAAGCACGAGCTAGCGAGATCCTATTGGCCCGTTCTAGCATACGTCTGCATATTTCCATTAGGGAACGCCTACTCTGTGAAGTGGCGTGTGCAATAACTAAATTTGCCTTTGTTTCATCGATGAGAACATTTTCAGAATGTCGGCCAAAATCCATCTCCTGCCATCTTCTCCCACTGAAGGCCACTGAGCTTCCTCTCACTACCATATTTGGTAGAGAGTGGAAACTCCATCTGTCTCATTGTTCTATCTGTGGTATAACCCATGGCTTGTCATGCAGAATTCAAAGCTGGACTATAAAATGCAAAAAGGTAGGGCTGGAGGGATAAAACTGGCAAAAGAGTGGGTGGAATGTAAACTGCCCTGGACGTTGAAAAAAACAACAAAGAGCCCTCAGAAAAAAGGTTTTTGAACATGCTGAAACAAGGCGCATTTTGAGGCAGCAAGCATTGTAGACAAGGCTAAAAAGGACACCCAGGTTATAGTTAACACTCAAAATAAATCAAAATAGACACTACAGCCAGAGTCTTCAGAAAAGCCTTAGAAGGAGGCTAAACGTCACATCCACAGGTCCGCTCATGGCTTTGAGCAAGAAATTGACTGTCAGGAGTTAAATGGACTTGACATGGGGAAAGTCATTGTGGGAGGTTTTGAAAACTAGGATTTTATTTTCTTTACAAACTTGTTCTGTACTGTGAAGATAATCTGTGCTTCATATTCTCACATAGGCAGCAGGCCTATACAGTTGAAGTCAGAAGTTTACATTCACCTTAGCCAAATACATTTAAACTCAGTTTTTCCACAATTCCTGACATTTAATCCCAGTAAAAATTCCCTGTTTTAGGTCAGTTAGGATCACCACTTTATTTTAAGAATGTGAAATGTCAGAATAATAGTAGAGAGAATGATTTATTTCAGCTTTTATTTCTTTCATCACATTCCCAGTGGGTCAGACGTTTACATACACTCAATTAGTATTTGGTAGCATTGCCTTTAAATTGTTTATTTTGGGTCAAACGTTTTGGGTAGCCTTCCACAAGCTTCCCACAATAAGTTGGGTGCATTTTGGCCCATTCCTCCTGACAGAGCTGGAGTAACTGAGTCAGGTTTGTTGGCCTCCTTGCTCGCACACACTTTTTCAGTTCTGCCCACAAATTTCCTATAGGATTGAGGTCAGGGCTTTGTGATGGGCACTCCAATACCTTGACTTTGTTGTCCTTAAGCCATTTTGCCACAACTTTGGAATTATGCTTGGGGTCATTGTCCATTTGGAAGACCCATTTGCGACCAAGATTTAATTTCCTGACTGATGTCTTGAGATGTTGCTTCAATATATCCACATACTTTCCCTTCCTCATGATGCCATCTATTTTGTGAAGTACACCAGTCCCTCCCTCCCTCCCACAGCAAAGCACCCCCACAACATGATGCTGCCACCACCGTGCTTCACGGTGGTTGGGATGGTGTTCTTCGGCTTGCAAGCCTCCACCTTTTTCCTCCAAACATAACAATGGTCATTATGGCCAAACAGTTCTATTTTTGTTTCATCAGACCAGAGGACATTTCTTCAAAAAGTACGATCTTTGTCCCCATGTGCAGTCGCAAACCGTAGTCTGGCTTTTTTATGGCGGTTTTGGAGCATTGACTTCTTCCTTGCTGAGCAGCCTTTCAGGTTATGTCGATATAGGACTTGTTTTACTGTGGATATAGATACCTTTGTACCTGTTTCCTCCAGCATCTTCACAAGGTCATTTGCTGTTGTTCTGGGATTGATTTGCACTTTTTCGCACCAAAGTACGTTCATCTCTAGGAAACAGAATGCGTCTCCTTCCTGAGCGGTATGACGGCTGCGTGGTCCCATAGTGTTTATACTTGCGTACTATTGTTTGTACAGATGAACGTGGTACCTTCAGGCGTTTGGAAATTGCTCCCAAGGATGAACCAGACTTGTGGAGATCTACAATTTTTGGGGCTGATTTCTTTTGATTTTCCCATGATGTCGAGCAAAGAGGCACTGAGTTTGAAGGTAGGCCTTGAAATACATCCACAGGTACACCTCCAATTGACTCAAATGATGTCAATTAGCCTATCAGAAGCTTCTAAAGCCATGACATCATTTTCTGGAATTTTCCAACCTGTTTAAAGGCACAGTCAACTTAGTGTATGTACATTTCTGACACACTGGAATTGTGAAACACTGAATTATAAGTGAAATAATATGTCTGTAAATAATTGTTGGAAAAATGACTTGTGTCATGCACAAAGTAGATGTCCCAACCAACTTGCCAAAACTATAGTTTATTAACACGAAATGAGTGGAGTGGTTGAAAAATTAGTTTTAATGACTCCAACCTAAGTATATGTCAACTGTATGTGTGTCTACATTGATTTATTTTATTTGAAGTTATATTCCGATATTGTGATATTTGTTCTACTGCTACATTGATGTCTTGAAAATGATATGAAATTCGGGTCTTGTAAGCCCTACAGCTGAGTATGTGTGCATATGCATATGTCCGGTGTTCTGCACTGACATCTAAAAATGTTGATGTACAATGTCTAGAAAATTAGGCTATAAGAAATTCTGACTTGTGTAAGCCCCGCAGCTACACTCAAGTATGTGGGCATACTGCAGTGACGTCTAAAATGCTTTGAATTAATCAGCACCTTGGAGAGCGCTGTCCATTTCACCACCATAGATTGTAGGCTACATGGCTGTTTGCTCTGTCTGCTGTGCTGATACGTTGTGTTTGACACTTTTTTTCTCAATGTGTTCCGGTAACTCAGAGCCCCCCGGATAACACCCCCTCATGCTCACTATGTGTTCTCACGATTTACAAATTAAGCACTGGTGGTTACACGTGGTCTGCGGTTGTGTGGCCAGTTGGACGTACTGCCAAACAGCTCTGGTGGACATTCCTGAAGTCAGCATGCCAATTCCACACTCCCTCAAAACTTGAGATATCCGTGGCATTGTGTGACAAAACTGGATATTTTAGAGTGGTCTTCTATTGTCCCCAGCACAAGGTGCACCTGTGTAATGATCATGCAGTTTAATCGGCTTCTTGATATGCCACACATGTCAGGTGGATGGATTATCTTGGCAAAGGAGAAATGCTCACTAACAGGGACGTAAACAAATTTGTGCACAACATTTGAGAGAAATAATATTTTTGGGCATATGGAATATTTCTGGGATCTTTTATTTCAGCTCATGAAACACTTTACATGTTGAGTTTATATTTTTGGTCAGTATAAAATCCCTAGCGAATTGATGTTGATCATCTGTTGTTGTCTGCTTGATTTACAGCAGGGTCTCGTTAGATTTAACACAGAAAACATTAAAGTAATGAGTTCATGTTTTCATATATTTCTGTGCCTCGGATTGGACTCTGAGCCTACTTTGCACAATTGTGTAGAATAGACCATTGCGCAACATCCAATGCTATTCCTATGAATTATTCTGGATATAATGACAACAAATGACATAGCTTAGTGGGTTTACTCACAATATGATCTGGTAATGAAATAACATGACATACATTTTGTTTTCCATGTTACACCTGCAATGTTAAACAATACAAGGGGCTTAAAGTAGCCTACTTGAACTTGAATTTGGAGCTCAGTAATTAAAGTACTGGAATAGGTCAACCGTGAAAATCAGACATTTCCTCAATTTGGTGCTTGAAAAGTCCTTGTAATTATTGTAGCCAATTTATAAGTTCTCCTGCTCCCTTGTAATTATCCGTGATTTTTATAACAGTTTTTGTGAGAGATGTGGCCATTTTCATTTGTTTCCTGCAGCTTCAATTAAAGGGTGTTGCCCTACTCTGTTGCGGTAAAACCACATTCGGTTATTATGAGGACGACAACATCTGTTGACTTCAACTTCACTTTCCATACAAATCCTTCCTTTTTAAAAAGGAACCTGGATTTTGGTCACTTTCTCATTATAAAAACAGTGATGGTGAGATTCAAATGGTGAGATTAATGCTGCCATGCGTCAGCCACATAGGCTACAGGAAAATCACCATGCATCCAATCTATTTAGTCAGGCAATTGCCACATTATTATAGTGTGCGATGTGTAGGTCAGTGTATATGTGTGTATGTGATGTGTAGGTCAGTGTATGTTATGTGTAGGTCAGTGTATGTGATGTGTGGGTCAGTGTGTATGATGTGTAGGGCGGTGTGTATGTGTGTATGTGATGTGTAGGTAGGTGTATATGATGTGTAGGTCAGTGTATATGTGTGTATGCGATGTGTAGGTCGGTGTATATGATGTGTAGGTCAGTGTATGTGATGTGTAGGTCAGTGTATGTGATGTGTAGGTCAGTGTATGTGTGTATGTGATGTGTAGGTCGTTGTGTATATGCGTATGTGATGTGTAGGTCAGCGTGTATGATGTGCAGACCAGTGTATGTGATGTGTAGGTCAGTGTATGTGATGTGTAGGTCCGTGCATGTGTGTATGTGATGTGTAGGTCAGTGTGTATGTGATGTGTAGGCCAGTGTATATGTGGGTATGTGATGTGTAGGTCAGTGTATATGTGTGTATGTGATGTGTAGGTCAGTGTATGTGATGTGTAGGTCAGGGTATGTGATGTGTAGGCCAGTGTATATGATGTGTAGGTCGGTGTATATGATGTGTAGGTCGGTGTATGTGATGTGTAGGTCAGTGTATATGTGTGTATGCGATGTGTAGGTCAGTGTATGTGATGTGTAGGCCGGTGTATATGATGTGTAGGTCAGTGTATGTGATGTGTAGGGCAGTGTGTATGTGTGTATGTGAGGTGTAGGTCAGTGTATATGTGTGTATGTGATGTGTAGGTCAGTGTACGTGACGTGTAGGGCAGTGTGTATGTGTGTATGTGAGGTGTAGGGCAGTGTGTATGTGTGTATGTGAGGTGTAGGTCAGTGTATATGTGTGTATGTGATGTGTAGGTCAGTGTACGTGATGTGTAGGTCAGTGTATATGATGTGTAGGTCAGTGTGTATGTGTGTATGTGATGTGTAGGCCAGTGTATGTGATGTGTAGGTCAGTGTATGTGATGTGTAGCTTCGTGTATGGGTGTATGTGATGTGTAGGTCAGTGTGTATGTGATGTGTAGGTCAGGGTATATGATGTGTAGGTCAGTGTATATGTGTGTATGTGAGGTGTAGTTCAGTGTATATGTGTGTATGCGATGTTAAGGGTCAGTGCATGTGATGTGTAGGCCAGTGTATATGATGTGTAGGTCAGTGTATGTGATGTGTAGGTCAGTGTATATGATGTGTAGGTCAGTGTATGTGATGTGTAGGTCCGTGTATATGATGTGTAGGTCAGTGTATGTGATGTGTAGGTCCGTGTATGTGTGTATGTGATGTGTAGGTCAGGGTATATGATGTGTAGGACGGTGTGTATGTGTGTATGTGATGTGTAGGTAGGTGTATGTGATGTGTAGGTCAGTGTATGTGTGTGTGTATGTGAGATGTAGGTCAGTGTATATGTGTGTATGCGATGTTAAGGGTCAGTGTATGTGATGTGTAGGCCAGTGTATATGATGTGTAGGTCAGTGTATATGTGTGTAGGTCAGTGTATATGATGTGTAGGTCAGTGTATATGATGTGTAGGCCAGTGTATATGATGTGTAGGTCAGTGTATGTGATGTGTAGGTCAGTGTATATGATGTGTAGGTCAGTGTATATGTGTGTAGGTCAGTGTATGTGATGTGTAGGTCAGTGTATGTGATGTGTAGGTCAGTGTATGTGATGTGTAGGTCAGTGTATATGTGTGTAGGTCAGTGTATATGATGTGTAGGTCAGTGTATATGATGTGTAGGCCAGTGTATATGATGTGTAGGTCAGTGTATGTGATGTGTAGGTCAGTGTATATGATGTGTAGGTCAGTGTATATGTGTGTAGGTCAGTGTATATGATGTGTAGGTCAGTGTATATGATGTGTAGGTCAGTGTATATGATGTGTAGGTCAGTGTATGTGATGTGTAGGTCAGTGTATATGATGTGTAGGTCAGTGTGTATGTGTGTATGTTATGTGTAGGTCAGTGTGTATGTGATGTGTAGGTCGGTGTATATGTGTGTATGTGAGATGTAGGTCAGTGTATATGTGTGTATACGATGTTAAGGGTCAGTGTATGTGATGTGTAGGCCAGTGTATATGATGTGTAGGTCAGTGTATGTGATGTGTAGGTCAGTGTATATGTGTGTAGGTCAGTGTATATATGTGATGTGTAGGTCAGTGTATATGATGTGTAGGTCGGTGTATGTGATGTGTAGGCCAGTGTATATGATGTGTAGGTCAGTGTATGTGATGTGTAGGTCAGTGTATGTGATGTGTAGGTCAGTGTATATGTCTGTAGGTCAGTGTATATGATGTGTAGGTCAGTGTATATGATGTGTAGGTCAGTGTATATGATGTGTAGGTCAGTGTATGTGATGTGTAGGTCAGTGTATATGATGTGTAGGTCAGTGTATATGTGTGTAGGTCAGTGTATATATGTGATGTGTAGGTCAGTGTATGTGATGTGTAGGTCAGTGTATATGTGTGTAGGTCAGTGTATATGATGTGTAGGTCAGTGTATGTGTGTGTATGCGATGTGTAGGTCAGTGTATGTGATGTTTAGGCCAGTGTATATGATGTGTAGGTCAGTATATGTTATGTGTAGGTCAGTGTATGTGTGTATGCGATGTGTAGGTCAGTGTATGTGATGTGTAGGCCAGTATATGATGTGTATGTCAGTGTATGTGATGTGTAGGTCAGTGTATATGATGTGTAGGTCAGTGTATGTGATGTGTAGGTCAGTGTATATGTGTGTATGTGAGGTGTAGGTCAGTGTATATGTGTGTATGTGATGTGTAGGTCAGTGTATGTGATGTGTAGGTCAGTGTATGTGGTGTGGGGCGGTGTGTATGTGTGAATGTGATGTGTAGGTCAGTGTATATGTTGTGTAGGTCGGTGTATATGTGTGTAGGTCAGTGTATAAGTGTGTATGCGATGTGTAGGTCAGTGTATGCGATGTGTAGGTCAGTGTATGTGATGTGTAGGTCCGTGTATGTGTGTATGTGATGTGTAGGTCAGTGTGTATGATGTGTAGGTCTGTGTATGTTTTTATGTGATGTGTAGGTCAGTGTGTATGTGATGTGTAGACCAGTGTATATGTGTGTATGTTATGTGTAGGTCAGTGTATATGTGTATATGTGATGTGTAGGTCAGTGTATGTGATGTGTAGGTCAGTGTGTGTGATGTGTAGGTCAGTGTATATGATGTGTAGGTCAGTGTATGTGATGTGTGGGTCAGTGTATATGTGTGTATGTGAGATGTAGGTCAGTGTATATGTGTGTATGCGATGTTAAGGGTCAGTGCATGTGATGTGTAGGCCAGTGTATATGATGTGTAGGTCAGTGTATGTGATGTGTAGGTCAGTGTATGTGATGTGTAGGTCCGTGTATGTGTGTATGTGATGTGTAGGTCAGTGTGTATGTGATGTGTAGGTCCGTGTATATGATGTGTAGGTCAGTGTATGTGATGTGTAGGTAGGTGTATGTGATGTGTAGGTAGGTGTATGTGATGTGTAGGGCAGTGTATGTGATGTGTAGGTCAGTGTATGTGATGTGTAGGTCAGTGTATGTGATGTGTAGGTCAGTGTATGTGATGTGTAGGCCAGTGTATATGATGTGTAGGTCAGTGTATGTGATGTGTAGGTCAGTGTATGTGTGTATGGGATGTGTAGGTCAGTGTATGTGATGTGTAGGCCAGTGTATATGATGTGTATGTCAGTGTATGTGATGTGTAGGTCAATGTATGTGATGTGTAGGTCAGTGTATGTGATGTGTAGGTCAGTGTATATGTGTGTATGTGAGGTGTAGGTCAGTGTATATGTGTGTATGTGATGTGTAGGTCAGTGTATGTGATGTGTAGGTCAGTGTATGTGGTGTGGGGCGGTGTGTATGTGTGAATGTGATGTGTAGGTCAGTGTATATGTTGTGTAGGTCGGTGTATATGTGTGTAGGTCAGTGTATAAGTGTGTATGCGATGTGTAGGTCAGTGTATGCGATGTGTAGGTCAGTGTATGTGATGTGTAGGTCCGTGTGTATGTGTGTAGGTCAGTGTATGTGATGTGTAGGTCCGTGTGTATGTGTGTAGGTCAGTGTATGTGATGTGTAGGTCAGTGTATATATGTGATGTGTAGGTCAGTGTATGTGATGTGTAGGTCAGTGTATGTGATGTGTAGGTCCGTGTGTATGTGTGTAGGTCACTGTATATGATGTGTAGGTCAGTGTATATATGTGATGTGTAGGTCGGTGTATGTGATGTGTAGGTCAGTGTACATGTGTGTATGTGAGGTGTAGGTCAGTGTATATGTGTGTATGCAATGTGTAGGTCAGTGTATGTGATGTGTAGGTCAGTGTATGTGTGTGTATGTAATGTGTAGGTCAGTGTATGTGATGTGTAGGTCAGTGTATATGATGTGTATGTCAGTGTATATGATGTGTAGGTCAGTGTGTATGTGTGTATGTGATGTGTAGGTCAGTGTATATGTGTGTATGTGATGTGTAGGTCAGTGTGTATGTGTGTATGTGATGTGTGGGTCAGTGTGTATGTGTGTATTTGATGTGTAGGCCAGTGTGTATGTGTGTATATGATGTGTAGGTCAGTGTATGTCATGTGTAGGTCAGTGTATATGTGTGTATGTGAGATGTAGGTCAGTGTATATGTGTGTATGCGATGTTAAGGGTCAGTGTATGTGATGTGTAGGCCAGTGTATATGATGTGTAGGTCAGTGTATGTGATGTGTAGGTCAGTGTATGTGATGTGTAGGTCCGTGTATGTGTGTATGTGATGTGTAGGTCAGTGTGTATGTGATGTGTAGGTCCGTGTATATGATGTATAGGTCAGTGTATGTGATGTGTAGGTCAGTGTATATGTGTGTGTGCGATGTGTAGGTCAGTGTATGTGATGTGTAGGACGGTGTTTGTGATGTGTAGGTCAGTGTATGTGATGTGTAGGTCAGTGTATGTGATGTGTAGGTCAGTGTATGTGATGTGTAGGTCCGTGTGTATGTGTGTAGGTCAGTGTATATGATGTGTAGGTCAGTGTATATATGTGATGTGTAGGTCAGTGTATGTGATGTGTAGGTCAGTGTATGTGATGTGTAGGTCCGTGTGTATGTGTGTAGGTCAGTGTATATATGTGATGTGTAGGTCGGTGTATGTGATGTGTAGGTCAGTGTACATGTGTGTATGTGAGGTGTAGGTCAGTGTATATGTGTGTATGCGATGTGTAGGTCAGTGTATGTGATGTGTAGGTCAGTGTATGTGTGTGTATGTGATGTGTAGGTCAGTGTATGTGATGTGTAGGTCAGTGTATATGATGTGTAGGTCAGTGCATATGATGTGTAGGTCAGTGTGTATGTGTGTATGTGATGTGTAGGTCAGTGTATATGCGTGTACGTGATGTGTAGGTCAGTGTGTATGTGTGTATGTGATGTGTGGGTCAGTGTGTATGTGTGTATGTGATGTGTAGGCCAGTGTGTATGTGTGTATGTGATGTGTAGGTCAGTGTATGTGTGTATGTGATGTGTAGGTCAGTGTATGTGTGTATGTGATGTGTAGGTGGTCACTATCACCCCAGGGTCTTTATTCCACTGTTCTTTCTACCATCTGAAAACAGCCTAAATGTCATGTTACAGTGTCATGCTCGTCGTCCTCCTCGTCTGAGGAGGAGTAGTTGGAAGGATCGGAGGACCAAAATGCAGCGTGGTATGTGTTCATCATAAATTTAATAAACAGAACACTGAACAAACTATACAAAACAATAAACGAACAACGAACGTGACGCTATATAAGAAATGTGCTGACACAAGCAACTAACATAGACAATCACCCACAACCTACAATGACAAAACAGGCTACCTAAATATGGTTCCCAATCAGAGACAACGACTAACACCTGCCTCTGATTGAGAACCATATCAGGCCAAACACAGAAACAGACAAACTAGACATACAACATAGAATGCTCACTCAGATCACACCCTGACCAAACAAAACATAGAAACATACAAAGCAAACTATGGTCAGGGCGTGACATACAGGCTTGTTTTTCTCAATTCAAATATTTATTGATCCCAGCCCAGCAAAGCAATAGTATTTGAGATTCAACCTCCTAGAAGTTGTTTTCATCCCTCTGCTTTAGGAGATGTTTACTGAGGCTTTACAGAGCCACTGATTCAACACCACATCCAGAACACACAGAGGCCACAGACACAATCAGGCCCAAACGTTTAGCTCAACTATCTTGAGAGCTGGTGCGGATATGTCTTAAAGAAATATTTCATAATTACATCTATATTGCCTACTGTACATGTAGTATACTTTACAATAGCACATAGAGGGCTGTCTGAAAATCATCGTTCAACACATTGATCATGAGTCATGGCCAATAGGACTGCACTAATCAAAAAGGCATTTTCATGATGTCAAACGCATAAGCACATTGTTGAACGTGGCCATTCCTCCTTCATTCCACCACCGAGGCTCTGACAGAACCGACCCAGGTGTAGAGGGAAGGGGAGGACACACTGCTTTAAAAACCGCAGCCTATTCAGATCTCTAAATGGTGTCCAATATGAGGCCGGGGAAGCTGTTGCTCATTGGCAAGGCTGAATGGTTTCACAGAGAGCCACGTTCACCATCACCACAGCAGCAGGTCACCTATTCACACACTGATTAGTGTTAAACAGCAACAGAACTAAAAGCATTTTCCAATACAGCCTCATATTAGAGGGACCTTAAACAACACGCAGGCACACAAGCACTCATCGACACACACACACACACACACACACACACACACACACACACACACACACACACACACACACACACACACACACACACACACACACACACACACACACACACACACACACACACACACCCACACACCCACCCACCCACCCACCCACCCACACACATCCATTCGTCCTCTTTCTCCTCTCTCCTCTTCTCTGACAGTGGGGGACATTATGATCGTTAGCTGAACCCACCTCCCTTGTTTTGTCAGCAAAACACTCCCCAGAGCAGAGCACTTATCACGGTAGAGAAAGACTTTATGCTCTCCTTTCCTTACAGCGAAGAGAGACAAAAATACATGGTTCAATTATAGTGTCTGTCAGCCCTGCAAGAGCTTGTGATGGACTGAGTCGAGTTGAGCTTGATGCTGGAGAGAGAGAGAAAGGGAGAGAACGATAAAGAGAGAGAATGAGAAAGAAAAGGAGAGAGAGAATGAGAAAGAGAGCGAGAGAGAGAAATAACTCAAGCCTCCAACTAATGCATGTTGCAAAATACAGAGATTCAGTGATTCAACTGGCACTGTCTCATCCACACAGTCTCTGGTATAAGAACAGAAAACTGGTGTGTTATGCGATACCAGTCAACTCTGAACAAACCAACAGATACGAAGCTGAACGGCAGTGAATCTGATCCACTGTGAAGCACTTTGGGATTCATGATAAAAAGCGCTATGTAAATATATCATTATTATCAAGCAAGAGTCAACCAGGGACCCGAGAGAGAGTCAAACCTGTTACCTAACAGAAGTGATTCAGTGAGTCATTCTCCACTAGGTCGTGATGAGGGTGTGCAGACGGACTGGAGGGAGAGCTCTATCTGTGAGTCGCTGCAGGGCAAAGGGATTCAACCAGCCAGCCAGTGGAGAGAAGTATAGTGGAAGGAGAGTCTGGAGAACAGGGAGCTGGCGTTGGTCTTCTCATGTATTCTCAGCCCTCCAGACAGACAGACAGACAGACAGACAGACAGACAGACAGACAGACAGACAGACAGACAGACAGACAGACAGACAGACAGACAGACAGACAGACAGACAGACAGACAGACAGACAGACAGACAGACAGACAGACAGACAGACAGACAGACAGACAGACAGAGAGGGAATGTACAACCAACCAACCAACCACACACACTCACAACAACAACACTTAAATAAACTAGAAAGAGAAACACAAAGACAGAATCAAAACCGACAGTTGGAAAGATGAAAATGTATACCCAGTCTACTGAGACAACATGTACATGTAAAACACACAGCACAGACAGAATACACACATACTGTAGCAGTAGGATGTATCTGCATGTGCGAGACGGGCCTACAATCTCAGTTGTAATCAAAGGCCAGTCGGTATGTGATAGAGGAGCTAAACCCCACTCCAATCTGAGGAGCTAGTAGCAGGGGAGGGAGGCAGGGCCAGGACAGATGAACAAATATTACACAGCCTTTCAGAAAGCAATTCCAGTCCAGTCCAGACCCACGTTTATGACAACCCCACAGGATCAGCACCTGCAGCAGCACGAGGCGAACCAACGTAACCAAACAAAAGCCGTAGAAAACCCCAGCAACAGCTCTCTTGCTGCTGCCACACCTCAACATCTCAGTAAGACAAACAGTGTGTCTATGACAACCCCATAGCATCAGCAACGGCACAAACCAATGGTGAACCAAGGTGACCAAACACACGGCATCTTAAAACACTCCGTTGTAGTCGCCACACGTCACTGTGACAGATCAACGACGTGAGAGCTACTGTTCCTGATTTCGATTTCATTTTATTTAACCTTTATTTAACTCGGCAAGTCAGATAAGAACACATTCGTATTTTACAAGGACGGCCTCCTCTAACCGTGGAGGTTCTGAGATTACACTGGATTATATGAGTTTTCAGCAACTGTGAATTTAGGCTGATCGATAAAAGATGGGGGACGTGTGTGTGTTCTGGAGCCCCCTGCTGAGAGGTGGAAAGACTGTGATTACTGTGTTACAGTTTTTTACGATTGCTTACACACTAAAATTTAACTTTTCCCACAATTAGCAAAACCTTACACTCAAGGAGCAAAACACAAGGCTCTAACTCTAAGCACATTGTCAGCTTCACACTATTTGCAAAACATTACACACAGTGATTTGCAAAAAACTAAACACACTTGTATACATCAGACACAGAAGTATATCATGATGTCACTTCCTTGCAATTCCAAAGCACTGACTGTCAAATTACCACACCTATGAGCCAATCTGTTAAACACAGCCATCAGTTGCACAAACACATGATTGCTAAATTGTAGACACACCAATCAGGTTTAAGCACTATAAAAATGCAGCAGGTAGGTTCAACCAAAATGGAAGGAGTCAGAAGAAGAGTGAGGGTGAGAGGAGGAGTACACAGAGGAGGAGAAGGAGATAGAGGAAGAGGCAGAGCCAGAGCCAGAGGTCAAGGAAGACCTGAAGCAGGAGGAGAACGTGCACAAAGAAGAAGAGGACCAAATTTATCAAATGACATTTGTGCAACACTAGTGGACCATGTTGTGAACCACGGATTGACGCTGAGGGAGGCTGGACTGAGAGTTCAGCCAAATCTTAGCAGATATACAGTGGCATCTGTCATAAGGACTTTTCGACAGGAAAACAGGTAAAAGAAGATCTGTCTACAGTTACAGTAATCAGCCGCTTATTGTATGCACCATATCAGCACTTGTGATACCCCTTCCTGTGACATCGTCCAGTAAGTTACATGTATTATTCTCTACATAGGATTGAGGGTCGGGAACGGGGGTAACATCACCCTTTGCGCTGCCATTTCACAGCATGGGGTTGTCCTCCGTCATGCCAAAATGGGCCCTTACAACACACCTCATATTCTCACATTTTTGGACCGATTGCACCACATCGTCACAGCAGGAAATGAAATGCACCAGATGCAATACACGGTCATCTGGGACAATGTGTCATTCCACCGCTCTGCTTTGGTCCAGAACTGGTTTCAACACCATCCACAGTTGACAGTACTATACCTTCCACCATACTCTCCGTTTCTAAACCCTATCAAAGAGTTTTTCTCTGCATGGCGGTGGAAGGTTTACGATCTCCAGCCCCAGGCTCAGGTACCCCTCATTCAGGCCATGGAGGACGCCTGTGACCAAGTCGACGCCGCAGCTGTGCAAGGATGGATTCGACATTCAAGACGGTTCTTCCCGCGTTGTCTGGCTAATGACGATGTTGCTTGTGATGTTGATGAAATTCTCTGGCCAGATCCAACTAGGCGAAGAGATAATGTATAGTATGTTTACTGTAGTATTTTCTGTACAATATTGTCCGTTTTTTTGTTATTTACTGTAATTGTAACCTGTACTGGATACAGTATTTTACGTTTGTCTGTTTGCTGAGCTAACAGTGTTATGCACACTACTGTAGTAGCATGAAAACTGGGACATGTTTTGTTGTGATTCTCCATGTTGACATGTTGACTGATTTGGGTATATGGAGAGAAATAAATGATATTTTCCTCAGTCTGCAGCGTTGGTCTTGTGTAGTGTTTGTATAGTTGCACTTTCTCTGTGTACTTCATTTACACTACTCTAATCACTGACAATTAGACTTGCTAAAAGTGTTTTAGGTTAGCAACAGCAGTGTGTAACTGGTTCAAAAAGATTGAAGTCATATGAAATGTGTGTGTTTCGTATGGTAACAAAATATTCTTTTTATGAAGTCGTGTATAGTTTTGACAAAAGTGTTCCATTTTGCAAATGATCTGAAGTGTTGTGCTACTTTGGTGTAGGGTTGTGCTAATTGTGTGTAGTGTTTTGACAAACCGGGCCCTGTTTTCAAAATTGTGCTTAAACAATTGAAAAAAACTGTAATAGCAGCAGAGAAATCACAGCCTGGATCCCAGAGGACACACACACACACACAGGTATGGATTAGTGCACGTCACGCTGTCTGACCAACGCCTGTCGCATCATTAGGTCACTCTTCACAGGTATGAGTCATTGGACTGGGGCTTGTAGCGTGTGTGTGTGTATCAGAGTCTGTGTGTGTGTATCAGAATGAATATGTGTGTGTGTGTTTGTACGCACTGTGCAGCTCATATCACCTTTAGAGATGAAATCAAGGCTGTTTCTATGTGAAACAGAGATTCTGCCTCAGGTTAAAAAGAGGCCCACATCGTCACGAACCAACAGCCATTCGATAGCTCAGCCAATGCAGCAGACCAGACGTCACGCTGTCCAACCGTGGCTCTTAAAGACGGATATCTTTTCAAACAGACTCTTCTCAGAGGAGGAAGTGGTATTTAAGGTATTTAAAAGCAGACTGAGTATTATTTTATTAATCGGCTCTGTTGGTCACGGAGGTCTCCGAGTGGCTTATTGGCTTCATTTGAATTGCCCCTTTCTTCCACCTAGATATATATGATATAGATAGATAATATATGGATAGAAATAACCTTGAGGAAGTGCTTGAGCTTTTAGGGAATAAAGACTCAAACCAACACTGGTTGAAAAGGTGAATGTAGGTGTACATGTAAATACAACAAGTCTCTGAAGCATGAGTGGGTGTGGGGGCTGAACAATGTACAGTTATTACACCAACATCTATATCCTGAACGCAAAACAGACATGAAGGATGATATGACTGTTCCTGCCCATATTCCTGAATTCTTACTCTTGTTCATTATCCAAATCCCCCTGAGTCTAAGGGGAGTCGTGCGCGTTTGTGTTGAGGTGAGGGGTGAGGTGTCATGTAAAGGCAGAGAGGGGTGAGGAACCAGGGCTCGCGTTAAGAGTTCAGAAATCTGCATTTTCAATATGCAGACCATTGATAAATCTGCGCTTTAAACCATCTCAGCTGTGTTGTATATTGAAAGTCAACAGGGTTGTTTTGCTTCAATACACTGACCAGGGACGTGCAACTATAGTTTTCCTTCGCAGAAAAGACATTAGTGCAACACATTCGGCAGAAAATAGCTTCATTTTCATCAGATGACAGAAGTGCATCGCTATTTGGCAAGCAGCCACACAAGTAAATGACCTTACAATGAAAAAGTAAGCCCTATTCCTTCAAGTTTTGCTGGAAGTTAATCTTGCATTTTACCGGAGTAAAAATAGGCTACACCGAGAAAAGTACCAGAGAAAAGTAGCTACCCATCAGTCAGAGCGCTGTTTGCGTACAGAATCCCAGTTCGTGAAACGCGCAACTGAAGCATAAAATGTGTCTGACGCCGAAGCAGTTAAGATCTGCGTTTACAAAACGCAGCAAGATATTTCTTACGCGTTTTATTTCTTTTTTCTGCGTGAAAAACGCAGAATTCTGTTTTAACGGACCCTTTGGCAACCATACGGCGATGCAGCTCCCCTAGAGTTGTGAAGAGACAGATGGATCCTCGCCAGCATTTTAAAGAAACTTCCTCACAATCTCTCACCCCAACACGATTTAGCTGTTTACCCTAGGGTGTTTCCCAAATATACACACAAATAAACACACACAGACAGCAGCTGCTCTTATGGAACGACTCACATGCATGGTCACAGACTTTGTTCAGCACATGGACAAGCTGGGTTCACATCTAATGCACATATGGTAAAATGCAGGTATATATACGCTTGTATTCTAGTGAAAGGTCATGCGCTCAGAAATGCATTTCATTTCATCTCATTCTTTCCCAAACGTTTTTGTTGGTCTGTGTGTGTGTGTGTGTGTGTGTGTGTGTGTGTGTGTGTGTGTGTGTGTGTGTGTGTGTGTGTGTGTGTGTGTGTGTGTGTGTGTGTGTGTGGTTAGAAGTCTCTCTAGGCTGTTTTCATCATATGAATACGTTCTGGTATCTTCCATTTTCATCTCCTCTATCCCTTCCTGTATTTTCTAACGCGATTGACATTTGTTTCTCTCTTAAATGCTACAGTATAATGCTTTTCATGCTCTTCATATTATTCTGTACCTTTCTTTCCAAGATATTCACTTCGTTTGCTGTGTTTTATTCAGAATTGCATTGTGTGACTTAGTTTGGAGAAAATGTCCTTGGGTTTGAGAAAGGCATAAAACACATGATTTCTAGCCGTATTATTATCATCCAAAGCCAAAACCCGCAAGATGACAAACTTGCCACTTTAAACACCTACATGAAAAGTGCCGCCACGACCCCATCAAGAAAAGCCATTTACAAAGGCTGAAGAGTGGGTTCAGCGTGCTCTCTGTGGAGATCACAGCACAATAGGACATGCCTCCGAACACTGACTGAGGTAAACCACTCTCCGGTTTAGATAAAAGCCTCGCTGAAACGGGCTCTGAATGATTCACTGTCATTGAAAAATGCATACAACATACGCATAGCCTTCATATACATCTCTGTTGTCCTTATCCTCTATTTCTCTGAGAGCCACGTTGTCAACCAAACACGTTGTGGTGAGTTTAAAACACAAAACCATAACCGCTATGGATCACGTCGGAAGACGAAGTGACCAATGGACTCTCTGAGCTTGACTGTAATCAACCAATCACAGAGTATTAGTCTTTAGTCAAAATTCACAATCGTGTTCTTACATACACACCTAGACTTGAATATGCATGCAGGCAGTCTTTTATATGGAACCTGTGATAGAATCAGTTTAGACAGGGTCCCCACCCTTCCTGTTGAGTAGTGACGGGGCCTCAAAACAACCAGGCTATTTAGTGCTCCTATTGGGAGGGGGAGGGGGGTCTGCCTGCCTACCTGGCCTCACACACTGACCCTCTGTTCAGCTCACGAGCACCACGACCCGCCAACTGCCATGGAACATAAACAGGCCACTGTGTATGTGTTTGCGCGGGCATGTGTGTGTACGTGCATGTCTAACACTGGGCCCAGTGTGTGTGAGGGTCATTACGGAGGTGTGAGAGGGTATGTGTGTACGTGTGTGATGATCACGGCTCTGAGGTAGGGAAGTAGGGGTCTGGCACTCTGTGTTAATTAGGATAATTATCCTGTAACGAGGAATCAAAACCCCTGAGCCAGGATCAAAATACAGGATCAGACAAAGCTCCACACACAGGTTCAATCTGCTGTTCAATGGGAGCTTACCCTCTGACACTGTCTCCCTCCTCTGACTCAGAGGGTACCTCTAGGCTCCCTTCTATTGGCCTGTTCACTTCCTGGTAGATCTTGGTGGGTAGGAGGAAGTACAGAAGGGATCAGGAGGGGACCGTGGGTAGGGAGAGTGACTGGGGACAGAGAGGTTCATGTGTTAGTAGCAGTAACACTCTATACCCTCTGCCCAGAGGACACATACGAGGGAGGGCATAGTGAAACCTTAGCCCTCCGACAGCGCCAACCCTTCAACACCCAACTGAGGAGCTAGGTAGTCTTCTGCTGAGTCGGTCCCAGCCGTGAGCACTGCCGGCCGGGCATGCCAATCAGCCAGGCGAAGGGTGGCTTTCTCCAGGAAAGGGCAGCCTGCTTGCCCTGAGGCGGGCTTCATGCAGCTGTCAGAAACTCTGACCCCCCCCCACCAGCCTCCCTGGAGCCCCCCCTACACACACACACACACACACACACACACGTCCTCTGCCACTAGTCGTAGAGTACAGTGTGATCAGGGTGGCAGCGAGGGCTGGAGTGACCTCTCCATCTGTCTGAGTTAGGCGAGCAGAGAGCGGCCGGAGGGGGATGTTCACGCCTGTTTATAGATATTTGCCCTTTTGAGTTCACCTGTCACCCAGCCTGGCTCAGCTCGGCTCCAAGCCTCCACTCCACTGACTCTGCTCATCTGCAACAATGGCTCAGGAATGATGAGGGGTTTCACATCCCCCCTCCTCTAAATGCTATGGATTTGCTTTGAGCCTCCTGCTTCGTGTAACAAGGCATCTGATTTGGATTATGTTTGATCACCAGGTAAATTATACTATGACGGTGTCACTGAGTCCAGGACAGACAGACAGAAAGACAGGACACTGACATACCTCCTTCTGTTATCCAGCATCCCCTGGCTAATAGGGGTTTAACTTTGTGTTTGTGCTGGCAGCAGAAGAAGCAGCACAAAACTTTTCACAGAATCACACTGAAGGTCGCTGTGATCCAACGTAGCCTGAAATGAAGGACATCAGACCCACAGGATGTTCTTAAACTCACTCACTCACACACACACACACACACACACACACACACACACACACACACACACACACACACACACACACACACACACACACACACACACACACACACACACACACACACACACACACACACACACACACACACAAACAGAGAAAAGCAAGCTAACTGATGTGCCCACTCCCCCATCCCTTTGGCTCAGCAGGCGATGACATGGAGAACATCATAGAGGAACACACAACAGGAGGTCCCATCACAATGGGGGAAAAGAGAAGGACATCTGTCTGGAGAAGAGGTCTGCTCAAAATGTCAGACAGAGATGTCAGAGTGGTGTGGCACAACACCATGGGAGGGAGAGACGCAGAGAGGGGATATGTCGAGACAGCGATAGAGCACTGTTTACGTTGATGAAAGAAAGTATGGATGATGTGTCCTAGCATGACTGGAGAAGGGTTGCCTATTCTGTAGGTCAAGCTGTTATGTCTATTACCATATAATTGAGTAATACGTATTGAATACACCCTACAATTCCTACTTAACTGTAAAAATGTCAAGTAGTATTTCTAAAACAACAAAAGAAAGATGAATGTAGATAGATGTTGTTGACAAAGAGAGAAAGAACAACAAGTAGAAGAGGTTTGTGAGAATTGGGAAGGGTTCGGGCTCCTGTCAAAAAGCCATCCTTAGCAATATTAAATCCCCTACAATCTAAAACAAGGTAGTAGAGAGAAAACACTAAACTGTTGAAAAACATCTATGCAGAAAAAGAGCTACAGTTCCTCCTGACTTCAAGACACCTGTACCTCCCACACAGCAGCAGTTCATTGTGTGTGTGTGTGTGTGTGTGTGTGTGTGTGTGTGTGTGTGTGTGTGTGTGTGTGTGTGTGTGTGTGTGTGTGTGTGTGTGTGTGTGTGTGTGTGTGTGTGTGTGTGTGTGTGTGTGTCTGTGTGTGTGTGTGTGTGTGTGTGTGTGTGTGTGTGTGTGTGTGTGTCTGTGTGTGTGTGTGTGTGTGTGTGTGTGTGTGATTCAATCTTTAACAAATTCACCTTTATTTACTCTGAAAACTGTAAACTGGATATAAAAAGAAAAGGCACAGTATCCCCCCAAAATGCATACATATTCAAAGATATAAATACATATTCATACATATGGATACATATTCATACTGTACATATAAATACCCACATGCATACATACTACACAGTGGTCTTGTCAGTGGGACCAACCCAGCTATCAGCCCAGCTACCAGTCCAGCTGATTAAGTCCCAACATGATGCCCTCGTTGGGAGTGGAGGGGAAGGAAGCAGGGCGGTGTGATATACAGTGAGACACCAGCAGAGAGACCAGACCACTGCTACTGTAGCATCCACTTAATTGGCATAATGAGAGTGTCACTGTTCCGCACTGTAAACCACTCGCTGTGTCACAAACAATTTAGTCTTACCTTCATCAAGATGTGTATGGGGACTCTTTCATTGTCTACAGATGCAGCCCTTGCTCTCTCTCTTTCATTTGATCCCTCTCTCTCGCTCTCCCTCTCTCTTGCGCTCCCTCTCTTCCTCCCTCTTGCGCTCCCTCTCCCTTTTTCTCTCTCTGTCCATACATTGTCATTTCCACCGTTCCCTTGCACACACTTTTCTTGCTTGGACAGTTGTGTGAATCTTTGTCTTTGCTCAGTACGCGAATAGTTTCTGTTGGTTGTATATGGACGAGCAATAGTTTACTCACAATAGTTTACTCACAATAGTTTACTCACAATAGTTTACTCACAATAGTTTACTCACAATAGTGAGTAAACTGTCTCAAAAATATTTTTGACCCAAAAAATGGTGACGAAGCGCAATGGCCCCGAGAGAGCGAGAGAGAGAGAGAGAGAGAGAGAGAGAGAGAGAGAGAGAGAGAGAGAGAGAGAGAGAGAGAGAGAGAGAGAGAGAGAGAGAGAGAGATAGAGAGAGAGAGAGAGAGAATTGGTCCTCTGATAACATAGGACTGGTTGCTTTACTTTAGTGTAGCAAAGAGCTAACCCCCACCGTGGCCATTCAAGCTGGAGATGGGACTGTGGTGTTGTACCTGTTGCCTGCTATAGCAGTAAAGAGACACTCTGGACCCCTAAGTGACAGTTTACGGCAGAGTCATCTCTGAGCACAAACAGCATGGACATATGTCTCTTGGCACAGCATTTCTTAAATGATCTCTGTCAACATACAGTGCAAACAAAGCAGGCACACACACAGGCACACACACAGGCACACACACACACACAGGTACACACACTTCATAGTACTTCACCAGCTCTCACCAAAGACAGAAAAAGACAACTCCTCCAATATAACGAAAATAAACATCTTTGAAACAACTGCGACAAAACACAAGTGACACTGACAGAGTATGTACGCAGTCTGTCACAGCAACAATAACACGGGCCTCCATATTATTCACCCTTAGGCATTCAGCAGGAGTAGCAGGCCTTAGGTGGCGTCCATAAATGCTCTCCTAACCTCAGCAGCCGTATTTCACCTTCCCGGACTGAACATGTTGATATTTGCCTTGGTGTATCTGCGTTCCCCTCAGCTCAGCTTGCTACAGCGAGTGCAGAGTGCCCACAGCACAATAAACACACATTAGAGACTACATCACGCCAACAACTGACACTCTTTCAGAAGCCATCCTGGGACTACTGACATGGATGTTTAACTGCTGTTTGGACTATGTTATAATAGCCTAGATCAGGGCTCACCAACCCTGTTCCTGGAGAGCTACCCTCCTGTAGGTTTTCACTCCAACCCCAGTTGTAACTAACCTGATTCAGCTTATCAACCAGCTGTTTACTAGATTTAGGTGCGCTAGATTAGGGTTGGAGTGAAAACCTGCAGGATAGTAGCTCTACAGGAACAAGGTTGGAGAGCCAAGGCCTGGATCAGTGTTTGAAATGAAAGGTGTTTCTGTGGATGATCATCATTATTATCGTGGTCATGTGACCTGGATGCTCCAGCCTCTGTTGAAGACCATTGTTCAGCCCAACAACTACTTTTTAGCATCTTTAGGGTGATCTTTATGATGAAAAGCCCTATATAAATTAAATATTTTATTAATATTATTATTATTATCATTTGACTGATTAAACAATGCAAGTGTCCAATTCCAATGTCATAAGAGTAGAGGTCAACTGAGATAGGCATGACAACTGAAACCGCCGCCTACTGACATAAATGTAAAGTATAGCAGACTAACATCTGTCATGGGTCCCAGTGGGTGATAGCTGTGAAGTACGCAATGCCCTGGCCTGTGTGTCGAGAATACCTCTTGAAGCGCTTTAGATCTTTGTCTGATAAAGTTTGCCCTTCTTCAGAATGATTAGCCACCGGTTGCTTTCTTACTGTACGTGATTAATTCATTCAATTCTAGGGCCTACAATTATCGAATGCCCTTATCCGGGTGTAAAGATATAAATAAACTGATTTTTTTTTGCCAGATTAGACGTTATTGAACCACATCATACATTTGAGAAATGGCTTTGGAATTCGGGTGGGTTAAATAGTCTACTACAGATGTTGGCGGAGCATAAATTTCATGGTTACAGTTTTCTATTGAGGGAATGCCTGCCAGCATCTGGCCATTGAGAACCACAGGCACCGGCTCACCCCATGCCATGCGGAAACACCCAGCCCGGTTGCGTGACGTGATAGACGATGAACGGTCGAGCAATATCATATTTTATTCAGTGAGTGATGAAGTATGAACAAACAAGCCCATTCAGATCGCCTAATGTGCAATTTAAATGACCAACGTGCGCTCAATTAATAGCCTCAAAGCGCAACAGTGTATCAATTACCTATAACACTTGCTTCGTAAGTTACAGACAATACATTACCTCGAAGCTGTAATCATATAAAACTTCTAAAGGTATTTTGATTAACAATCAAATCAAAATGAATATTACATGCATATAAAAAAAAGTCTAAGCTGCCCATGACAACAAATTGCCATGTCAGACATAAACAAATCTAACAATCGGTCGTTTGTCCATTCATTGTAAATAAAATAGCTAGGCCTATACATGCATCTGCCTCGTAAAATGTATAATTTGGCCATCTCAGAATAACTTTATAGCGAATCATTCCATTATGAATGAAAAATAGGCTACTGTACACGCGCTACCGGTAGACTGATAATTGTGCGTGATGAACTGTCACATGGGGGCCACCAACTTTGAATAGTAAACAGCACACGTCAATATGTAAAAACAAACGCTACACTGTATATGGTGTATTTCTGCCTACCTGTCCCGCTCCGTTTCAGATTGTCCCTGTGGTCGTCCGTACCCAACATCTTTCGAAACGATGTCTGACAAGACTGACTGTCAAAGCCGAAAGCCCAGCTCGCGCTCTGGAGTCACGGGTGTCAGAGCGCGCAGCCACTCTACACACGAATGTAGGGTAGAAGGGTCTTCAACGCTATCACGGCCGCGCCTATACAATTTGATTTATGTTATTTATCACTTTGTCATCGAATGTATTATCTTGAAAGACAGGAAAGAAGGTAGTAATTCTATTCATATACACTACATGACCAAACGAATGTGGACACCTGCTCGTAGAACATCTCATTAAAAAAAGCATGGGCATTAATATGGAGTTGGTCCCCCCTTTGCTGCTATAACAGCCTCCACTCGTCTGTGAAGGCTTTCCACTAGATGTTGGAACATTGCTGCTGGGACTTGCTTCCATTCAGCCACAAGAGCATTAGTGAGGTCGGGCACTGATGTTGGGCGATTAGGCCTGGCTCGCAGTCGGTGTTCCAATTCATCCCAAAGGTGTTTGATGGGGTTGAGGTCAGGCCAGTGAAGTTCTTCCACATCAATCTTGACAAACCATTTATGCAGGGGCGCATGTCCCCCCCACATTCTGAAATTGCATTTTTGTCCCCCACAGTTTTATGATTGGAATGTGATACAAAATGAGGCAACGGTGTGCTTTAGGACAATGCAGACGCCTCTGAGGGGTTGGGTTGGCTATTTGGAGTGTTTATCCAACTGGATAAAAATATATATATATATTATATCCCCCCACTTCTAAAACCAAAGTTGCGCCCCTGCATTTCTGTATGGACCTTGCTTTGTGCATGGGGGCATTGCCATGCTGAAACAGGAAAGGGCCTTCCCCAAACTGTTGCCATAAAGTTGGAAGCACAGAATCGTCTAGAATGTCATTGTACTCTGTAATTTTAAGATTTCCCTTCACTTTAATAAGGGGCCAAGCCCGAACCATGAAAAACAGCCCCAGAAAATGATTCCTCCTCCACCAAACTTTACAGTTGGCTCTACGCTTTTGAGCAGGTAGCGTTCTCTTGGCATCTCGCCAAACCCAGATTCATCCATCGGACTGCCAGATGGTGAAGCGTGATTCATCACTCCAGAGAACGTGTTGCCACAGCTCCTGAGTCCAATGTCGGCGAGCTTTACACAACTCCAGCCGACGCTTGGCATTGCGCATGGTGATCTAATGTTTGTGTGTGGCTGCTCGGCCATGGAAACCTATATCATATTTTTATGTACATATTTTTATTCATTCCTTTACACTTGTGTATAAGGTAGTTGTTTGTGAAATTGTTAGATTACTTTTTATATATTACTGCATGGTCGGAACTAGAAGCATTTCGCTACACTCGCATTAACATCTGCTAACCATGTGTATGTGACAAATAAAATTTGATTTGATTTGACCCGACAAACAGTTATTGTGCTGACGTTCCAGAGACAGTTTGGAACTCGGTAGTGAGTGTTGCAACCGAGGACAGATGATTTTTGCACACTACGCGCTTCAGCACATGGCTCTCCCATTCTGTGAGCTTGTGTGGCCTACCACTTCGCGGCTGAGCCGTTGTTGCTCCTAAACGTTTCCACTTCACAATAACAGCACTACTTTTGATCGGGGCAGCTCTAGCAGGTCAGAAAGTTTACGAACTGACTTGTTGGAAAGGTGGTATCCTATGACGGTGCCACATAGAAAGTCACTGAGCTCTTCAGTAAGGCCATTCTACTGCCAATGTTTGTCTATGGAGATTGCATGGCTGTGTGCTCGATTTTATGTACCTGTAAGCAACTGGTGTGGCTGAAATAGCCGAATCCACTCATTTGGGGTGTCTACATAATGTTTTATACAGTGCATTCGGAAAATATTCAGACCCCTTGACTTTTTCCAGATTTTGTTACGTTACAGCTGTATTCTAAAATTGATTCAATTGTTTTTTCCCCCCTCAATCTACACACAATAGCCCATAATGACAAAGCAAAAACAGGTTTTTAGAAATGTTTGCAAATTTATCAAAATGTAAAAATATTACATTTACATAAATATTCAGACCCTTTACTCAGTACTTTGTTGAAGCACCTTTGGCAGAGATTACAGCCTTGAGTCTTCTTGGGTATGACCCTACAAGCTTGGCACACCTGTACTTGGGGAGTTTCTCCCATTCTTCTCTGTAGATCCTCTAAAGCTCTGTCAGGTTGGATGGGGAGCGTCCAACCTGACAGAGGTCTCTCCAGAGATGTTCGATCGGGTTCAAGTCAGGGCTCTGGCTGGGCCACTCAAAGACATTCAGAGACTTGTCCCGAAGCCACTCCTGCGTTGTCTTGGCTGTGTGCTTAAGGTCGTTGTCCTGTTGGAAGGTGAACCTTCGCCCCAGTCTGAGGTCCTGAGTGGTCTGGAGCAGGTTTTCATCAAGGATCTCTCTGTACTTTGCTCCGTTCATCTCTCCCTCGATCCTGACTAGTCTCCCAGTCACTGTCTCTGAAAAACATCCCCACAGCATGATGCTGCCACCACCGTGCTTTTCCGCAGGGATGGTGCCAGGTTTCCTCCATAACGTGATGCTTCGCATTCAGGCCAAAGAGTTCAATCTTGGTTTCATCAGACCAGAGATTCTTGTATCTCATGGTCTGAGAGTCCTTTAGGTGCCTTTTGGCAAACTATAAGCGGGCTGTCATGTGCCTTTTACTGAGGACTGGCTTCTGTCTGGCCACTCTAACATTAAGGCCTGATTGGTGGGGTGCTGCAGAGATGGTTGTCCTTCTGGAACGTTCTCCCATCTCCACAGAGGAACTCTGGAGCTCCGTCAGAGTGACCATCGGGTTCTTGGGCACCTCCCTGACCAAGGCCCTTCTTCCCCGATTGCTCAGTTTGGACGGGTGGCCAGCTGTAGGAAGAGTCTTGGTGGTTCCGAACTTCTTCCATTTAAGAATGATGGCCACTGTGTTCTTGGGGACCTTCAATGCTGCATAAATGTTTTGGTAACCTCCCCCAGATCTGTGCCTTGACACAATCCTGCAATTCCTTCAACCTCATGGCTTGGTTTTTGCTCTGACATGCACTGTCAACTGTGGGACCTTGTATAGACAGCTGTGTGTCTACAAATCATGAGCAATCAATTGAATTTACCACAGGTGGACTCCAATCAAGTTGTAGAAACATCTCGAGGATGATCAATGGAATCAGGATGCACCTGAGTTCAATTTCGAGTCTCATAGCAAAGGGTCTGAATACTTGTGTAAATAAGGTATTTGTCACGTTCGCTGGAATAATCATCGGACCAAGGTGCAGCGCGATATGGTTTCCACATATTTAATAGAGAAACACACAAAACAAAACAATAAAGAAATCAACGAAACGTGACGACAATGGAGTGCTAACATGCAACTACACATAAACAATATCCCACCAAACACAGGTGGAAAAATGCTACTTAAATATGATCCCCAATTAGAGACAACGATTGCCAGCTGCCTCTAATTGGGAATCATACCAATCACCAACATAGAACAAAACAGGTCAGGGCGTGACAGTATTTCAGATTTTTATTTTTTATAAATTAGCAAACATTTCTAAAAACCTGTTTTCGCTTTGTCATTATGGGGTGTTGTGTGTAGATTGATGAGGAATTTTATTTATTTAATTAATTTTAGAATAAGGCTGTAACGTAACAAATTGTGAAAAAAGGGAAGGGGTCTGAATACTTTCCGAATGTACTGTATATACTGTAGTGTATTTTAGTTTTTAGTTTTTTTAAACGTGTTTATACCGTTTATTATAGTTTATTAGATTATAATAAATCACCTGTCAATATAATATGCAGAAATTAATTGAACTTGTTTTCCTCTGTTGAGTTTTCCTCTATTTTACTTTTCCTTCACATATGTAATAAAAAACATTCTACATATGTGACTATGAAGATGAAACCACCAGGTTGTTTAAAATGGCGAAATGATAGGGATATTATAAATCTTTGGCCCCATCAGACCTGTCAGAGCCTGGCAGAAATATATCTCTGTGAGATATCAACCATGTAGTATTCCTTCACTGAGCAATGTCTATAAATTAAACATGAAATAGGACATCTATCCGCATGGTGTCCTATGTCAGGAACTGGCATTCACTCCTAGGAAATATCTAATGTGATAGGCCCATATGTATCCTGTTGGAGGTGCTCATGTTGGCAGATTTGGACAGTCATTTATAGAGCGTTGGATAGGAACAACATCTAGTATCTGTTAATTGGCTCTGCTTTGTCTCGAGAAAGACAGGTGGAACTCGGCTTTTGTCAGAAGTTAATGTACAAAGCTCTTCCTTTGGCTAAATTCTTTGCGTTTTGCATCTGTTTGATACAATAACAATTAATCAAAATAAGATTCCTTCGATACCCTGCTTCGACATCCTGCATATTGTAAATAAATGACTGGTAAATTGTAATTTTAAGTATGTCTATTCAAATGCCAATAGACCAAAAGGCAAAAAGCCATGGGCCGTTTCCACTCGCTAAAGTGCGAGCGGAAGGCTTTCTTTCCGCAATGCCATGCTATGGCTTTAACTCACGCGTCCGCGAGAGGCTTGTCAGCCTGAGGGTGATGGAAAAACTTGGATAGGCCTACATACTTGGGAGCTCAATATGTCCTTCCCATTGCGGGTGCGCTGGCACGCGCGTTCAAAGACCAGGCTCATATAAATAACCCCTAAGAACATTATCGCCACCGAGGACGTAACACTACCCCCTCACCCCAGCCCAATGTCTGCCTCTCACCCACCGGTCCCCGCTGCAGCACTGGCACCTCACACCATTATTCACATTTAAAAAAATATATATTGTAAAATCATAGTTAATATGATATACAGTGGTGGAAAAAGTACCCAATTGTCATACTTGAGTAAAAGTAAAGATACCTTAATAGAAAATGACTCAAGTAGGCTAAAAGTGAAAGTCACACAGTAAAATACTACTTGAGTAAAAGTCGTAAAGTATTTGGTTTTAAATATACTTAAGTATCAAAAGTAAATGTAATTGCTAAAATATACTTAAGTATCAAAAATAAAAGTAGAAATAATTTTAAAATCCTTATATTAAACCAGACAGCACCATTTTCTTGTTTTTTAAATGTACATATAGCAAGAGGCACAGCCAACACTGAGAACAAACAAAGCATGTGTGTTTAGTGAGTCCATCGGATCAAAGGCAATAGGGTTGACCAGGGACCTTCTCTTGATACCTGTGTGAATTGGACCATTTTCCTGTCCTGCTAAGCATTCAAAATGTAAAGATTACTTTTGGGTGTCAGGGAAAATGTATGGAGTAAAAAGCACATTATTTATTTTAGGAATGTAGTGAAGTAAAAGTAAAAGTAGTCAAAATTATAAATAGTAAAGTAAAGTAAAGTACAGATACACATTTTTTTTTAACTTAAGTAGTAATTTAAAGTAGTTTTACTTAAGTACTTTACACCACTGATGATATACTATGACAAAATAAAATTCACTGTTAAGCCTATAGGCCTCCATCCATTGACATTTCTCTTTCTCTCTCTGAAATTTACATTGTTCAGGTTCCTCAGAAGCTTGTGTGGTTGCCCTCCAATCAGAGCTCCTAGGAGCATAGAGAGCAGGATGAAAGCCAAGGAAAAGACCTTAAAGGTACCCGATTGGCTACTCGTGCCAAAACACGCCTCCTCTTCAGTCATCATGTGTGTCTTTCAGAAGGCAGTAGTTGCTATACTGTACAGATATAGGGGTCAAACATCAATCTTATTCTTATTGGAGGTTGAATACATTTTCCCTTGTCTTATTCTCACAATATTGCATCTGTCTGTTCCATTAGGACTAAATGGAGAGTAATTAAGCAAGTCTAAATGAAGCTGATTGTGTTCAGTGCTTTTGTTCTCAAACAAAACAAATGATACTGTACAAACAGCATCTATTTTTCACAATGTAAGTTTTGAATTTCCATAATTACTCACTAGAATAGAAATGAAAAATATCCCTTGCCTTTCAAACTTTGCCCACACCCATTCCTGATTAGGATTGACCTGGTTTCCACAGTAACAATCTCCAAAACAGCACAGGGTCCATCCAGCATAACATTCTTCTCTAAATGGAGCCTCTAAGGGATGCAGAGAGGATAGTAAAAGGCAATGGCACTTCATGCAGTTGATTAGCTCCAGCGTGAGTACAGGGAAAATGGAATATAGAAACTGGAATATGAAAATGATATGTTAAACTGCTGGCTGGAGAGAGAACGGATGATTCTGCTCTCTCTCCATTTAGCCCACATGTGTCCGTCCTTTGACCTTCGAATGATTTTATGCAGTTTGACATCTTTCTACAGAGTTGTCCAACAATCAGTATAGTTGAAATCATGAGTTGAAATCATGATGAAATCAAGCAAGAGCTTCTAATATAACTGCGTGTAGAAGATTCCCCGCTAAAATACCCTTTGTTGACTCAGGAAAAGGTAACAGTCCTGTCCTGCCTTCCAGGTCAGGATGCCCCCCAAACTCAGTGAGATGACGACATCAGACCTAGTGCTGTCTCTCATCAGTGGAGGCCGTAGTTAGTAGTTGTGGTGTTTAGGTGAGAAAGGCTAGGCAATAGTTTTAATTAGCAGTGTCCGGTGGGTCCACTATGCAGCTAATTACACCAGCTGCCAATGGAACCACTAATGGCCGACCAGCCTGGTCCGAGGACACACGGAGCAGGAGTCACTGACCCAGGTAGAGGAGAAACACAACAAGCACAAACAACATCACGGAGAAAGGAAAGCCTGCCCTTCCTATCTCTCTCTAAGTCACCCCCGTCGCTACTCATTTACTCCCTCCGCGTGTCTCACACCATCTTGTGTCTCTGTATCGCTCTCAAGGCGCCCATTCTGGTTCAATCAATTTACACAGTTGCAACTGCGCACCAGCTCACAGTGACAGATTCATCTGCTACTGACAGGTACCGAATGCGAGATCATTGTTGGAGATGGAGCAGGAGGCAATGTGGATACCCTTGGTATATCTAACATGGAGCACAACCACCTACATATCTCTCTCTTATACACACACACAATCATTGTAAAAAAAAAAAAAAAAAAAAAGGCCATGCCTGTGCACATGACTTTACCCACAGTCCTGTTAGGGTGTTTTCTCCCCTTCTCAGCTATCTATCACAGCTTCCTGGTTTCCACCAATCAGAATGGCCGAATGCACATTTGGACTCTGACCGCTCCCACTCCAGGTCAGAGTGGCTATCGTTGTCGACAGATGAAGACGCAAGTCTGGCTGCCAACCAGTGTGTTTCAATCTAGAAGTGTTGTGCGTGCATGTGCAGTAACCATGAAGATCACTTCTTGTCTGTGTGAGTATGCTAATGTGGGGGGGGGGGTGACCAAGAGCCAATAAAACTCTGGATATGAACTAGAGGTCTTCACGGATCCACCTGTACCCAAATACTCGAGACCCGATCTGCGATCCGAGCGGGTCCGGATCCAGAATTCTAAATAATGTCACGGGTCTGAACTGACATGATTGTCACTGTCTCGGTATGTGTAATTTTAACTGATATTACTGCCCGTTGCTTTTCACGAGAGTGGCGTGTGTAGCTTGTTGTTAGCCAATCATAAGTCATCAAAGCGGCAATAGGCTACAGTTAAAGAGCCTCCGTGTGGGGCAAAGGTCAGGAGATATCTAAACAATGGAGCAAGATGGAATTAAAATGATGGAACGAAAAGTTAGAGGAGAACGACCAAGAGCCAACAGGTAGTCTTCTACTTTATATTCTGAATGGAGCTGTTGTCATTTGCAACTGTGTAGGACGAGAAAGCACATAAACACACAGAATCGTGCCTGGCAGGTCAGTCAGTATGGCTGAAGCTGGAACAAAGTACTGTAACATTCCCTCTCACAGAACACATCATCATCGTCTGCACCCACACATGGCCTGACCTTGTCCTGCTAGTAGGCAATGGATGCATACACCTGACATGTGTGAATCAAACACCTGACCTATACCTCAGGAGGACTGGACAGACTCAGTGCATCAAGTCTGGCATCAAGTCTTGAACAGCTTCTATCCCCAAGCAGTAAGACTGATAAATAGCTAACAAAATAGCTCCACAGACTATCTGAGATAACCTTGTATCTTTATTGACCTTTTGTTTTTTATTTTTGCACTGTCTCTATGCACACTCACAGGGCCCTACACTCTCACTCCATCATCTGCTCACTCACTCGCTCGCACGCACGCACGCACGCACGCACGCACGCACGCACGCACGCACGCACGCACACACACACACACACACACGCTGCTGCTACTTTGTTTATCTTATATCCTGTTGCCTAGTCACCTCACCCCGATACATATCTACCTCCATCACTCCAGTATCCCTGCACATTGTAAATATGGTATTGGAACTGACCCTGTATATAGTATGCTTACTTACTTATTGTGTTCTTCATATTTCTTCTTATTTCTCATGTTTGTTTTCTAGTATTACATTGTTATTGATTATTGCATTGTTTGGTTTTGAGTTAGCGAGAAAGGCATTTCACTGTACTTGTGCATGTGACATTAAAACTTGAAACTTGACTCAGCAGCTCTGCTACTCCCCGGCTCAGAACCTTTATATTAAACTGTGTAATAAAACACAATCGATTAGACAGAAAGACTCACCGTGCCGGATCCTTCAGCTTCCTAAGGTGACTGATCAAGAGATAGCCAAGCTGTGGCAACTAAAAGGGCCCTAAACTAAGGTACTAAAGCTGTCCACTAACAATGACCATATAGACTGTGATGTATGACAGGCCATTAGTACCCTAACCAAATAGCGCAGAGCTGCATTCTCCCCGCAGACTTCATGTGACTTTCACAGCTACACGCTATCTATGAACTAAATGGTACCCTATTTCCTTTGTAGTGCACTACTTTTGACAAAGGTCCATAGGGCTTTGGTTAAAAGTAGTGCACTATGTAGGTACCAGGGTGCCATTTGGGACATAGTCTTCTCAGCCATGTGTCTGTCTGTCAGAGAGCCAGCTGGAAGTACGGTATGGTGCAGTACAGAGCCGCTGTGCTCCCAATGTTATACATTAACAGCTTTTTATTCCGCCAGGAGATAAACACTCACAAAACGGCATACATATTAATAAGCAGGAGGAATGCATACTCCCACACCTGAAAAGAAGGGCTTGAGTTCAGAGCTGCACTACAGTCTATGAAGTGGCCTAGAGAATAGTCACCCCCTGGCATGTAAAGTGTCTGTGTGCGAACCTCTTGGTAATACTATGAAAAAATACCTCACTGTGGCTTTACAAAATGGCGTGATGAATAACATTATACATTCTACGCAAATATAAATAATCTAGGTGATAATTTTCAGTTTGATCTCATCCACTTTAGAAAAAAACTAAACAAAGCAAAACGGTTATGAAGCATGAGATGGACAAACCAAGTGTCCTCAAAATATGGAGATGCGTTTTATTATTCCACAGTAAGAAAATCTCATGTATGCTCTCTCAAGCCATTTGGATAAAGGCCTGTTTAAATGCAGGCTAAGTCACGTGGAGTGTTGTGCTTTAGAGGCTCAATGGTCTGAGTTTTTAATGGCATATCTGAAGAAGTGCAAGCTATTGTTAATCACTCCCTGTTCACAGGCACTTTCCCCACTGCACTAAAAACTGCTATCGTGAAACCCCTTCCGAAGAACAGTCATCTAGATTCTTCAGCTCTTAGCAATTTTTGGCTAATCTCCAACCTTCCATTCTTAAGCAAAACTCAAGAGAAATTAGTTTTCAAAGAGCAAATTTTTTTTTTTTGTGCCAACTCTATTTAAAAGAAAATTTTAATCTGGTTTTCGTGCCAACCACAGCACAGAGACATCATTAGTTAAAGTGGTAAATGATCTTAGAGCCAACACAGATGCCAAACAGCTCTCTGTCCTTAGATTTAAGTGCTGCATTCGACACTGTTGACCATCATATCCTTCTGGACAGACTGGATAGGTAGGTTAGCCTCTCCGGTCCAGTTCTAAATTGGTTTAGGACCATTTTTTATTTTATTTAACCTTTATTTAAAAAGGCAAGTCAGCTAAGAACAAATTCGTATTAACAATGACGGCATAGGAACAGTGGGGTAACTGCCTTGTTCAGGGGCAGAACGACAGATTTTTACCTTGTCAGCTCGGGGATTCGATCTAGCAACCTTTCGTTTACTGGCCCAACGCTATTTAACCTTTACTTAACACCCATCCCGGATCCGGGAGCATCCTCATCAGTAAAAGCTGACTAGCATAGCCTAGCATAGCGCCACAAGTAAATAATAGCATATAAATATCATGAAATCACAAGTCCAATACAGCAAATGAAAGATAAACATCTTGTGAATCCAGCCATCATTTCCGATTTTTAAAATGTTTTACAGCGAAAACACAATATGTATTTCTATTAGCTAACCACAATAGCCAAAGACTCAACCGCATATTTTCACCATGTTTCTACCGCATAGGTAGCTATCACAAAACCGACCAAATAGAGATATAATTAGTCACTAACCAAGAAACAACTTCATCAGATGACAGTCTTATAACATGTTATACAATAAATGTATGTTTTGTTCGAAAATGTGCATATTTGAGGTATAAATCATAGTTTTACATTGCAGCTACCATCAAAAATATCACCAAAGCAGCCAGAATAATTACAGAGAGCAACGTGAAATACCTAAATACTCATCATAAAACATTTATGAAAAATACATGGTGTACAGCAAATGAAAGATAAACATCTTGTGAATCCAGCCAATATTTCCGATTTTTTAAGTGTTTTACAGCGAAAACACAATATAGCATTATATTAGCTTACCACAATAGCCAAACACACAAACGCATTTATTCACCGCATAGATAGCATTCGCAAAAACCAGCAAAAGATATAAAATGAATCACTAACCTTGACCAACTTCATCAGATGACAGTCTTATAACATCAGGTTATACAATACACTTATGTTTTGTTCGAAAATGTGTATATTTAGAGCTGCAAACCGTGGTTATACATTGTGAATATGTAGCATCGATTCACCAGAATGTCCGGAGCTATTTTGGACACTCACCTAATCTGACCAAAGAACTCATCATAAACTTTACATAAAAATACTTGTTGTATGGCAAATGAAAGATACACTGGTTCTTAATGCAACCGCCGTGTTAGATTTTTAAAAATAACTTTACCATAACAAACAGCTTGCGTTATTGCGAGACAGCGCCCGCCAAAACGGCAGAGAATAGGAATCAACATTTTCCACAGAAATACGAAATAACATCATAAATTGTTCTTACTTTTGTTGAGCTTCCATCAGAATCTTGTACAAGGAGTCCTAGGTCGAGAATAAATCGTTGTTTGGTTTTAGAATGTCCTTTTCTCCTGTCGAATTCGTGCCACAATGCTAGCCAATGTTGATGACGTTCCCAGTTTCTCTCGACGCAAAGAACGGAAAACTCCAAAAGTCCCAAAAAACGTTGAATAATCTGATAAAACTCGGTTGAAAAAACATACTTTACGGCGTTATTATCACATGTATCAAATAAAATCAGAGACGGAGATAATAGCCGTGTATACCGAACGCTTATCAGAAGACAATATGGGGGTGCTTCGCGCGCCTAGGTAGAGAAAGGAAATTCCTGACCTGCCACTCCAAAAGCTCTTGTTCGACCTCAGATCAAGCTAGACACCCCATTCCACCTTCCACTGCCTGTTGACATCTAGTGGAAGGCGTATGAAGTGCATGCATATCGATAAATATTAGGCAATTGAATAGGCAGGCCCTGAAACAGAGCCTCGTTTTCAGATTTTTCACTTCCTATCTGGAAGTTTGCTGCAAAATGAGTTCTGTTTTACTCACAGATATAATTCAAACAGTTTTAGAAACTTGAGAGTGTTTTCTATCCAATAGTAATAATAATATGCATATTGTATGATCTAGAATAGAGTACGAGGCAGTTTAATTTGGGCACGATTTTTTCCAAAGTGAAAACAGCGCCCCCCTATTGACAAGAAATTTTAACTGGTCGAGAGTTTTTTGTCACCCTTGGTGAACATAACTGAGAGAAAATACATATCACATGTGGCGTTCCACAAGGTTCGATTTTGGGTCTGGTACTGTTCAGTTTATAAATGTTACCCCTTGGCAGCGTTATCATATTATTATATTATATTGATTTTCACTGCTACGCAGACGATACACAACATTGCATTTCTGTTTCTCCAGAGGATTTTATCGCCACAGACAAATTTTAGACTGTATTAGTGATTTAAATACTTGGATGGCTCACAACTTCCTCCTGCTAAATCAAGACAAGACTAAGGTACTTATTGTTGGAGCCAAAGCACAGAGAGAATCTAGCCGCACATTTTAATTCACAGGCAATAAAGATAAAACTCCAGGTAAAAAACTAAGGTGTTATTTTAGATTCTGAACAAAATTTTTAATCACACATTAGGAATGTGACCAAAATAGCTTTTTACCACCTGAGGAACATTGCCACGGTGCGGCCATTTCTATCTCAGGCTGATACAGAGAGACTCATCCATGCTTTTATTACAAGCAGGCTTGACTACTGTAATGCTCTCCTGTCAGGTCTACCCAAGAAAGCCATTGGTCAACTGCAAAACATACAGAAAGGAATGTTGCAGCACGGGTTCTGACCAAGACCAGACGGAGAGCACACATTACACCAGGTCTCTACACTGGCTGCGTGTGAGTTTTAGAATTAATTGTATGATTATTCTATTGGTTTTTAAATAAATCCAAGATTGTGTACCGCAATACATGTCAGACATGCTTTTAAGTTCTGTACCCAGTTGGTCCCTCAGGTCCTCTGGCCTTATAACTTTCCCAAAGCCCAAGACCAAGAGACATGGAGAGACAGCCTTTTAACTATCTCAAAGCCTAGGACCAAGAGGCATGTTGAGACAGCCTTTTAACTATCCCAAAGCCCAGGACTAAGATGCATGGAGAGACAGCCGTTTAACTATCCCAAAGCCTAGGACCAAGATGCATGGAGAGACAGCCTTTTAACTATCCCAAAGCCCAGGACCAAGAGGCATGGAGAGTCAGCCTTTTAACTTTCCCAAAGCCCAGGACCAAGAGGCATGGAGAGACAGCCTTTTAACTTTCCCAAAGCCCAGGACCAAGAGGCATGGAGAGACAGCCTTTAGTTAATATGCCCCCAGCCTCTGGAATAGCCTGCCAGGGAGGGAGCCTGGGGAGGGGGACAAAGCTGTGGACATATTTAAAAGAGATCTTAAAACACATGTTTAGCTTTTCTTTTCCTTAGGGTGCTTTTTAGTAGTTCAGTTTTGTCATTCTTTTGCTTTTTATCTTCTGTTTGTTGTGTAGTAAATATTTCTGCCAAAAAATGCAACCTGTAAAGCACAAACTGTGTTGCATTCCATGTCTGAAATGTGCTGTATAAATAAAGCTTTATTTGACACAGGGGAGAGTGGCAAGGTGGCTCTGAAATGTCACGTACCTTCTCCACTGCACTCTGTGGCACTGAGTGGCCGTAGAGAGGCACTCTAGAGGGGGACTATTTAATAGGGGTTAAGTGGCCTAATCCTCCTCTGGATCATCACAGACACCTTGGTCGTCACATCCTACCTGCGAGCCAGGGACTAGTGTCTCAATGTATCTTCCCTGTTGATTTGAGACAAAAGTTTGAAGTACCTGACCTCTGAAGTTTCGTGAAGTCGAGTCACAGTGGTCAAAGTACATGTCGTTTCTACCGGAGACGACTGATGGTTCAGTTCTGCTCTGGACTAAGACAAGGTGGGTGATGAATTGGCTTGTTGAGTTTCTTTCTTGTGGATTTTTAGGTGACAGTAACAATATTTCTGTAACAGCTGAGGAGCATGAAAGAGACTGAGAAATGAGAACACCGGAAGAAACGTGAGACTTCTAACAACAACAAAAAACAAGTTACAATGGACTCAGAAATTGCCCTTAACTTAACCTGAAAAGTGTCCAAGCGTTTGTTCAACGAAACATACCTCATGCTCAAAGAGTGACTCATGTCAAGAGGGACTTGTTCATAATCTTGGGCTAAAATCTCACTGTAGAATTTGGACGAAACCCACCGTCTTCATTCAGAACATCTAGAATTCTATTGTAAATAACACCACACATGCACATAACGCATCACAGAAATCACTGTGTAAATTCTATTGTAAATAACAACACACATAACGCATCACAGAAATCACTGTGTAAATTCTATTGTAAATAACAACACACATAACGCATCACAGAAGTCACTGTGTAAATTCTATTGTAAATAACAACACACATAACACATCACAGAAGTCACTGTGTAAATTCTATTGTAAATAACAACACACATAACACATCACAGAAGTCACTGTGTAAATTCTATTGTAAATAACAACACACATAACGCATCACAGAAATCACTGTGTAAATTCTATTGTAAATAACAACACACATAACACATCACAGAAATCACTGTGTAAATTCTATTGTAAATAACAACACACATAACACATCACAGAAGTCACTGTGTAAATTCTATTGTAAATAACAACACACATAACACATCACAGAAGTCACTGTGTAAATTCTATTGTAAATAACAACACACATAACGCATCACAGAAGTCACTGTGTAAATTCTATTGTAAATAACAACACACATGCACATAACACATCACAGAAGTCACTGTGTAAATTCTATTGTAAATAACAACACACATAACGCATCACAGAAGTCACTGTGTAAATTCTATTGTAAATAACAACACACATAACGCATCACAGAAGTCACTGTGTAAATTCTATTGTAAATAACAACACACATAACACATCACAGAAGTCACTGTGTAAATTCTATTGTAAATAACAACACACATAACGCATCACAGAAGTCACTGTGTAAATTCTATTGTAAATAACAACACACATAACGCATCACAGAAGTCACTGTGTAAATTCTATTGTAAATAACAACACACATAACGCATCACAGAAATCACTGTGTAAATTCTATTGTAAATAACAACACACATAACGCATCACAGAAGTCACTGTGTAAATTCTATTGTAAATAACAACACACATAACGCATCACAGAAGTCACTGTGTAAATTCTATTGTAAATAACAACACACATAACACATCACAGAAGTCACTGTGTAAATTCTATTGTAAATAACAACACACATAACGCATCACAGAAGTCACTGTGTAAATTCTATTGTAAATAACAACACACATAACGCATCACAGAAGTCACTGTGTAAATTCTATTGTAAATAACAACACACATAACACATCACAGAAGTCACTGTGTAAATTCTATTGTAAATAACAACACACATAACGCATCACAGAAGTCACTGTGTAAATTCTATTGTAAATAACAACACACATAACGCATCACAGAAGTCACTGTGTAAATTCTATTGTAAATAACAACACACATAACGCATCACAGAAATCACTGTGTAAATTCTATTGATGGTGGATCTTCTTCACTGCCCAGAGGTGCTCTCAGGTTCCACTCTCTAGGGGAATAACGTGATTACATGTGATCATTGGACTCATTGTCAAATAATACAGTGTTCCATGCCAAGCCAAGCGTCGCAATAATAAAATTGATAGTTCCAGACCCAGCAAACCAAACCCAATTCGTTCCGCTAATCCTTTATTTGACAGTTTTTTATTTTCAATTTGGTCCCCCCCCCAAAAAAGGCTGTAATCCCTCACTATGATTGAAAACGAAGCCAAAGCTGCGTAGCACAAACTATTTATTGACATAAGTGATAGTTTGCTCGGAAATAATTGTGCAATCACACAAAGACAGAGATGGGAGAGACCCTTCACGCTGTGCTACATTTGCCTGTCAAGTTTATTGAGGGAAAAAAAGACAAATGTTACAATTGTAAAACAGAGTCTTTATTCATTTGAAGTCGGTTGCCATTATCTTTCCACGCATCATTGCATGATATTCAAGGTTGAATGGGTCGAAATGGTTTGATAATGGTATTTAAGTAGTGCACCGTACTGAGAGACTGGGTGAGGTTTTTGGGTACAACATGGGTTGAAATGGTTTGATAATGGTATTTAAGTAGAGCACCGTACTGAGAGACTGGGTGAGGTTTTTGGGTACAACATGGGTTGAAATGGTTTGATAATGGTATTTAAGTAGTGCACCGTACTGAGAGACTGGGTGAGGTTTTTGGGTACAACATGGGTTGAAATGGTTTGATAATGGTATTTAAGTAGGGCACCGTACTGAGAGACTGGGTGAGGTTTTTGGGTACAACATGGGTTGAAATGGTTTGATAATGGTATTTAAGTAGTGCACCGTACTGAGAGACTGGGTGAGGTTTTTGGGTACAACATGGGTTGAAATGGTTTGATAATGGTATTTAAGTAGTGCACCGTACTGAGAGACTGGGTGAGGTTTTTGGGTACAACATGGGTTGAAATGGTTTGATAATGGTATTTAAGTAGTGCACCGTACTGAGAGACTAGGTGAGGTTTTTGGGTACAACATGGGTTGAAATGGTTTGATAATGGTATTTAAGTAGTGCACCGTACTGAGAGACTGGGTGAGGTTTTTGGGTACAACATGGGTTGAAATGGTTTGATAATGGTATTTAAGTAGTGCACCGTACTGAGAGACTGGGTGAGGTTTTTGGATACAACATGGGTTGAAATGGTTTGATAATGGTATTTAAGTAGTGCACCGTACTGAGAGACTGGGTGAGGTTTTTGGGTACAACATGGGTTGAAATGGTTTGATAATGGTATTTAAGTAGGGCACCGTACTGAGAGACTGGGTGAGGTTTTTGGGTACAACATGGGTTGAAATGGTTTGATAATGGTATTTAAGTAGTGCACCGTACTGAGAGACTGGGTGAGGTTTTTGGGTACAACATGGGGTGAAATGGTTTGATAATGGTATTTAAGTAGTGCACCGTACTGAGAGACTGGGTGTGGTTTTTGGGTACAACATGGGTTGAAATGGTTTGATAATGGTATTTAAGTAGTGCACCGTACTGAGAGACTGGGTGAGGTTTTTGGGTACAACATGGGTTGAAATGGTTTGATAATGGTATTTAAGTAGTGCACCGTACTGAGAGACTGGGTGAGGTTTTTGGGTACAACATGGGTTGAAATGGTTTGATAATGGTATTTAAGTAGTGCACCGTACTGAGAGACTGGGTGAGGTTTTTGGGTACAACATGGGTTGAAATGGTTTGATAATGGTATTTAAGTAGTGCACCGTACTGAGAGACTGGGTGAGGTTTTTGGGTACAACATGGGTTGAAATGGTTTGATAATGGTATTTAAGTAGTGCACCGTACTGAGAGACTGGGTGAGGTTTTTGGGTACAACATGGGTTGAAATGGTTTGATAATGGTATTTAAGTAGTGCACCGTACTGAGAGACTGGGTGAGGTTTTTGGGTACAACATGTTCATTGTTTGAACCTTTCACAGAAACCACAAGTAGGCTACTGCCCGAATCATGCTCTCAGTAACACAACAGTGCCTTCATTCTCTCTCCCTCCATTCCTCACCGTCTCCACCTCCACCTCTGTCTGTTTTAGTAGCCCACGGCTCTTACTTTACCACAGGGTGTTGGTGGCACCTTATTTGGGGAGGACGGGCTCGTGGTAAAGGCTGGAGCGGAATAAGTGGAATGGTATCAAATACATTAAACACATGGTTTCCATGTGTTTGATGCCATTCCATTTGCTCTGTTCCAGACATTATTATGAGCCGTCCTTTCCTCAGCAACTTCCCGTGTACTGTACCTACCGTATGTGAACATGCCTCCTCCCTTTACTTCTCTCCACCCATCTCCCTCTCCCTTGTCCCTCCCTCTCGCTTTCTCTCTCGCTATACCTCCCTCTACCTCACCCTCTTCCTGCTCTCTCGCTCCCTCCCTCGCTCTCTTTTTCTTTAATCTCTCCGTTTTCTCCTGAAGGTTAGTCGTGCCTGCAGGGGTATGACAATGTCAGAAAGGCCCACTCCATTTTCAGCTACATAAATAGCTATTTCCCGCCAGAGCAAACCCACTTTCAGCACTGACCCAACCGCCACGTCGCACAGCTCCACTTTCCACCTCCCGTTCCACTCCGCCACCAAGCCTGCTGCTGCTGCTGCTGCTGCAGGGAAAAATGTACATGAAATATCTCTTTCACCCTCCCTCCATTTTATATGGTCCCCAGTCCCCAGCTTCTCTGCATAACATTTTTCTCTCAGATTTCCAAATATTATAAGAGATGACCATGTACTTTCCTACCGCTTTGAAAATTCTGATTTAGTACCTTTTTTTATTGTATTGAGACTGTACCAAAACATTACATAACCTAACATAAAAAGATAATTTATGAATATCTATAAACTGCAACTTCAGGAAGAACTACAGTGAAAGAAAATGCTCAATTCACTTTTAAAGTGACCCGAACAAAGGCTTGAAATATACTTTTTCACCCTTGTCTAAAAGCAGCCATTATTCCCCAACCTGAAATGGCCAATTCATATTGCAATTATGATTTATCAGCACAGGATAAAATATAGGGAACCGCCGCTCATTGACAGACAAAGGCTGCTCACTTACAGTGTCTGGGAGAGTGACAGTTAGTGAAAGGACGCCTCTCTCCCCTTTTCAATATATGAGTCTCAAATGTGGGACATAAAAGCTAAGTCCTGAGTCCTAACACAACAGGGATGAATGCTCTTTTGAAGCTGTGTGTGTGTGTGTGTGTGTGTGTGTGTGTGTGTGTGTATGTTTCTCTGTGTTTCTCTGTGATTCCCCAGAGTATAAAATGCTTTCTACGAAGAGTGTTGGCGTTGATGCAGGGGTATGAGAGCAGTCACTGTCAGGTATGACAAGAGAAGTGTTACAGAAAGAAGTGTTATAGTGGAGATATAGAGGATCAATGTTATACATAGAACTTTACCATCCCTGTGAATTTACCACAGTTTTATTCAAGCTAGAATTAGAAGCACCTATTTACTGTTTTCTGCCTTAATTAGCATAAATCCAGAGTATTATTCACCTCTTGATACTTCCTCTACCTCCGTCACCTAGCCAGGTCTCTCCAGTCCACCACACTAGACTGGTTTATTTCTGTGTGCTCTCTCTGTCCCAGAAGAACCTGACATGTCGCCGTCGTGCGTCAATATTGTCATCCATGTTTTGTTTCCTCCAGGAACATCCTCCCCTAATCTTCCCTTTCAATTTTCTGGCTGCAGCTCCCCAAGACAATGAGAGGAGACATCAAAGACTGTAGGAAGACGCTGGTAGCTCACAGTCACACCAGGAAGAGACAATTCCAGCTTCCCGCTTGAGGTTGTACAAAATATATTTTTCCATTACATTTGCAGCACAGTTTCCTGTGGTGTTCTGTTGTGGAGCAGACAAAGATAGCTGTTCTGGAATCAGCCGCTAGCCAGCTGCCTGGGCTGGTGTTGTGTTGAATAGTGGAAAGCCTTTAGAGAGATTCAGGAGGAGGTGGCTCATTTCTCTCAGCAGACACAGGTTTAACTCTATAGTATAGACCAGATAGACACAGGTTTAACTCTATAGTATAAACCAGATAGACATAGGTTTAACTATATAGTATAGACCAGAGACACAGATTTAACACTATAGTACAGACCAGATAGACACAGGTTTAACACTACAGTATAGACCAGATAGACATAGGTTTAACTCTATAGTATAGACCAGAGAGACACAGATGTAACTATATAGTATAGACCAGATAGACACAGGTTTAACACTACAGTATAGACCAGAGAGACACAGATGTAACTATATAGTATAGACCAGATAGACACAGGTTTAACACTACAGTATAGACCAGATAGACACAGATTTAACACTACAGTATAGACCAGATAGACACAGATTTAACACTACAGTATAGACCAGATAGACATAGGTTTAACTCTATAGTATAGACCAGAGAGACACAGATGTAACTCTATAGTATAGACCAGATAGACATAGGTTTAACTCTATAGTATAGACCAGAGACACAGGTTTAACACTACAGTATAGACCAGAGAGACACAGATGTAACTCTATAGTATAGACCAGATAGACATAGGTTTAACTCTATAGTATAGACCAGAGACAAACGTTTTACTCTATAGAGGAGAGCCTAAGGAGCGCCTGGAGTAAGGAGACTAGGAAATGGAAAGAGGTGCCTCCTGGGAGATCTATTTTCTCAAGGGACATACACATGTATCACACACTGTCATACCACAACCTGGCACCAACATTATCATACTCATGCATACACGTACCCAAAACATGCACGCACTCAGAGTAAACCGGACAGATGTCCACAAAAACACGATATACAGTATGTTGATTAAATTATATACCGTTCCAAACAGAATACATGCAAACCACACGACATAAAAACACAGATTACTGCTATGGCTTGAATAGAGACAAATTATGACTTCCTGTCTTATAGTAAAAAAAAAACGAATTCCATTCTTTCTCTCTGCCTCTTCTCCTGTAGTGTCGCGTAGATGTCATGCCCACCCACCTGTCCTCTTTCCTATGAGATGTAACACACAAAGGCCAAATTGAAAGCTAGATGGGAAATTACCCCCGGTATATTCAGGCTAATTTGCCTCTTTTTTTACTGGGTGATGATCATTTCTCAACAATACACAGCAGAGTCCACACTCTCCTTTTCCAATACTCCTGCTGTGATTCCAAATGACTTCTACAGCTTGATAGAATTAATTGGCTGACTTTGAGTAGGATGGGAATAGATAGAACATTAGCTATTGAAAAGGGAAAAGATTGACAGGTACGCTGTTCGCTGTTTTTCTTGGAAATAATTGAGAGGGAGGGTGAAAATAATTCTCTCTCTCGCCAGATGTTTGCTGTGCTCTCTCTCTCTCTCTCTTTGTTGTGAAGTGACTCATTCCTTTTCTCCGACACAGAACCTATCATTTTGACTTTTTATATGGACAGAACAGAGAGCAGCTGACTTACAGACACAAATAGATGGTGAGGGGTGTGGAGGGGCTGAGGGGCATGGAGAAAAGTATTCTTGGTCTGAGGCAGGACTTCAAGGAACAATTGTCCTCAACTATTTCTGTACTTTAACCAAGAAATATCTCATCAGCATATTTGTGCATTTACTCCAACACAAACAAGGGAGAGAACACGGTTTAATTTTAACCTCTAGTTTGAGGGCAATATCAAAGTCCTGAGTGCTATACAGTATCATAGGCTTTAGGAGAGACCAGGCAGCAGGAGGGGGCATGGGGAGATTTGGATGGCTGGCTACTCTGCTGGGTGTGTGTCTGAGGCAGGTAGGCAGGTGAGCGCTGGTGGGCTGCTGGGGGTTGGTAGGTTGGTTGGGGCCGGGGGGCACTGCCATGCCATGGCAGAGTGATGGAGCGCTCTCTATAATTGGATCTGTAAAAACTCTACCCACGGTTAAAGTGCAGCCACCGGCTGACGTGGCCGTCAACCAGACCTCAGGCTTATCGCCTGCCATGCCCCCAGCAGGCAGCTCTCTCTGCATGATTGACGGCTCTGTTTGTCTGTTGTTGTTTGTCTGAAGGACTCTGCATCATGGCCTCCGATCCAATTAGAGTGTACTTGGAGATTACAGTAGCCTGGTCTCTCCTCTTCTGTCCAGTTCAGCTGGAGAAGGGGATCAATGTCACATTCTGTCAGAAAGCTCAGTCCAGAGAAGTGTCCCTCTCTCCATCCTATATCCCTCTGTCTCTCTCCATCCTATATCCCTCTGTCTCTCTCCATCCTAAAACCCTATGTAACTCTAATATCAATCTCTCCTTTCAACTGTAAAAGCTAACATCAATTTAACACAGCTGCCACTAACAACCATACGCGTAATCCTGTGTCACAATGCATATAATACAGCAGCAATCATCAACTAGATTCAGCCACTGGACGATTTTTCTTGAGTGGATGGTCGGGGGGCCCGGAACATAATTACAAATCATTTGTAGACTACAATTTGACCCCAAGAATCCCAAACAGATATAATATTAAAACATGATAATTTCAAACCTTACTTACATTTTTATACAATCATGTGTCTCTCTATTATGCATGGGAATACTTGAACAAATTTCCAAAATTAAAATCACTTGGAGTTGATTTCCTGGTGTGTTTACAGTCTTTTAGGTCCAACAATGAAAAAAAAATAAGCGATAATTTGGCCCGCGGGCCACCAGTTGGGGAACCCTGTAATACAGTATCATTTTAAATAAAAACTGTGTATTGGACAAACACAAAAGGTATAGAGTGAAAAACATACAGGTAACTGCCAAAATAAAGGAAACACTTAAGTAAATGAGGGATACAAAGTATGTACTGTCACGACTTCCACCGACGTCGGTTCCTCTCCTTGTTCGGGCGGCGTTTGGCGTCGCCGGTCTTCTAGCCATCGTCGATCCACTTTTCATTTTCCATTGGTTTTGTCTTGTTTTCCTACAAACTTGGTTCTCATTTCCCTCATTAAGTGTTGTGTATTTAACCCTCTGTTCCCCCCCCCCCCATGTCTTTGTGTGGAATTGTTTGTTGTAAGTGCTTGTGCACCTGTTTACTGGTGCGCGTCGGGTTTTGTGCCCATGTTGGTTCTTTCTTTATGCCGTTGGTTTTGAAATTAAACTGCTCCGGCTATTACCTAGTTCTGCTCTCCTGCGTCTGACTTCACTGCCACCAGTTACGCACCCCATTACAATTGTGGACGTTATTTCTGGACTGTAGACGAATGGCTTTCTCCAGTAATCCTCATCATGCCCGAATGAGTGATTGCCTGGACAGATTAAAGGGAGAGATTCAAACTAAAGGAACTGTTTTCTGGGGGGAAAGGAAGAGTAAGAGAAGATAATTTCCGTCCATGCCAACACGATCACACATATAACATTCAACATAAATCACTTCCAAAACAGATATACATGTACCAGAGCCCACTGAAAGATGACTGGGTTTCCTTACAAAAAGAGTATCAATATCAGTCTCCTGCACCATTAAAAAATATATATTTATCTGGTTCTATAGGCAATACCTCACACTAAGTTTCTTTAAGGGAGTAACTCAGGGGCAGCCAGATGGGCTGGTACATTTTTTGCCTAGTGGGCCTGTCTAACTTTTATTGAAAAAAATGGTCCTGTGTGGGAGCCTCCAGCAAATAAATGGACCTTTCTGTTAGAAATGCTAGGGCCGATTTTTGGTCCCAGTCTGCCCCTGGGGTAACTTGTAAAAGGTTTATAAACAGTTGATTATCAGTTAATATGTTGTTTATGAATTAGTCAGAGCATTCAAGTCATGTTATATTCCTATCCTCATTCTGCTCTCAATCAAACAGTGACAGGAACACAGTGGGGTGTGATGAAGGTGACGCTCCGATTAAAGTTCCTAATCTCACAGACAGTCCATCCAGTCTCCGAGAGAGACACGGAGGGAGAAAAAAGAGTAGGAGACAAAAGCACAGCCACTCTCAGAGTGGCACTGAGAGAAGACAAGCTTCCCTTTTTTATCAGGGCCATAATACGGCATGAAGTAGCCTTTAAAATGAGTTAACTCCTGGCTCTGAAGTGAGGTCACGCTAGCAGACCACTGACTCCAGCCCACAGTGCATTTTAGAGAGCTCTGTTTGGTTCAAAGGAAACAGAAGTCAACAAAGATGTTCTTCTTGATGTACTGGTTTATAATCATTTTCATGTTCCCTCCGCAAAAAGAAGCACTCCTAATAAATTGAGTTACTGTGTTTTCAAATATGCTTTCTCCTCATACAGACGATGAGAGACATGATTATGACCTTTGAAATATCCACTGAGCACTCAACTCAACTCTGAGCTTTGAGTGACTTCACAAGACAACAACAACAGGCAGTGTTTTGTCATTCTGAGTGTGATGGCGTGCAACACTGATCTGTTAGACTGCTCTGACGGTCAAATGGTGTTTTAGATCTAAAAGTGCCTCCAAAACACACACACACACACACACACACACACCATACTGCCCATGTCATCGCCTGCCTTAGTGTAGAAACATGTGGTGGCGTTAAAACCAATTGTAACTGGATCCACTGCAGTGGCAGGAGAATAAGGCTAATGATGCCCGTCACCTGGCTCTCTGCTGGGAAGAGAGGGGGACTGAGTGGAGGGTACAGCAGCACCAGTTGACTCATTGGCAGGCAGCAGAGCACAAACACTCAGCCTGGCTGGGCAGCTGGCTGCAACACAACATATCTCAGGGGAGACCATGCCCTGGTGACTGGCAGTACGTGTGTGTGTGTTAAAGTGTGTGTGTGTGCATGTGTCTCTAAGAGCCTGTCTGTAAGTGTCCGTGTGTGAAAATATTGAGTGTGCCATGTGTGTATGTGTCTGTACAGCATGTGAGAGTGAGTGTATTTGTGTATGGATGTGTGAGACAGAGGAGAGGCCAGACCCAGCGGGCTTTTCACTGTGCTTAAAAACAAAACAGCATGTCGAGATAATTCACACACAACACATACGTAACAGGGGAGACATCTTACAGAGAGCCAAGCTGATGTTATAAAAAGACAAACTAAAGTATAATAGGAACCATTTAAATGTAGACAAAAACTGTTTCTTTTTCAGTAATCCCTGCTGTGCTCATATCCCCGCCTCTCTACCAGCTATGTTTTCCTCTCCCTGCTTCTTCCTCTAACCTGTCAGACTGCCCCTCTATTGATCATTCAACATACTACAGTCCAAGCTCTAAACCACCTGCCCACCCAGTTCGGACAAATAACGTACCATTACATTCACCATGTGTTAGGAGGGAACGTATTGTTTTGGGCGGCATGCATTACAACATCCGGTAACATGGAGTTGTTCGTACTCCTCTAGACCCTGAAAATAAACAAAGTGAGCTGCCTTGGCCAAGCCTTCACCCAGAGAGAGAGAAAAGGGAATATTCCATGATAGACAAAGGTATGTTCAAGGCCTGTCAGTATCATTCTTTCTCCATGTAGCTATTCTAAATTCACTTCCAGGTCACCTCTCACATTGGAGTGGCTTTGACATTGGAAGTGTCAGGCAGTTATCATAAGTATAAACTGTGTGGAAGTGGCGTGTCGCTGTCACTCAAGTCAATGTCTGCCCTTATCTGATCAACTCCTTCACACAATTACAGACTGCCATCAGACGGCCTTGGCATCATAAATAGTTGCTCAACAACCTTGCTTTCATTTCAGACAAGGAGCTGATTGCAATTAACGTGAACGGAATTAGCATCAGCCAAGTAGTCAGCTATGATTACAGAGCCCAGGCCTGATTAAGCCAAATCACATCAGCTATTCTGCACATCAGCTATTCTGCTCCCTGTCGGTCTTCCTGTCTCTGATTGTGTCTGTGCATCTGTCTGCCTGTCTGAATATAGCGGATAACCCCCCATGAAAACAGAATAGGCCCTGTTTTGCAGGCTTTTCTGGCTAAATCATCTCCTATAATTCCTAGTTGTTATAAAACATGTCCAAGAGAGACAGTGGTGCTCAAAACGCTCATACTCTGCTGATCAGTTTGAAGGGATTAGTAAATCATGTGACACGGTGAAGGTGCTCCTCAAAATGCAGCCCAACTCCACTGAGATGTACATATTGTGGAGTTGAACAGCCCAGCTAACCCCAATGAAGTCTTTTTTTCTTTAAACAGTAAATTGTAAAAAAAAAAAAAAAAAAAAAAAAAAAAAAAAAAAAAGGCTATTCAAAAGACACAGCTTTAATCTTGTAATTAGGTGGCTAAATCTTTCATTTAGAAGTTGCTAAACCCTAACAAGTTTTTTCAAGAATGGAGATGAGCAAAGAAAGCTTTGCACTGGAAATAAATCTAGCCTTTCATGATTGACAATCTCTCCCCACACTAAACTAAATATCTCTCCCCATACTAAACTAAATATCTCTCCCCACACTAAACTAAATATCTCTCCCCACACTAAACTAAATATCTCTCCCCATACTAAACTAAATATCTCTCCCCACACTAAACTAAATATCTCTCCCCACACTAAACTAGATATCTCTCCACATACTAAACTAAATATCTCTCCCCACACTAAACTAAATATCTCTCCCCACACTAAACTAAATATCTCTCCCCACACTAAACTAAATATCTCTCCCCACCCTAAACTAAATATCTCTCCACATACTAAACTAAATATCTCTCCCCACACTAAACTAAATATCTCTCCCCACACTAAACTAAATATCTCTCCACATACTAAACTAAATATCTCTCCCCACACTAAACTAAATATCTCTCCACATACTAAACTAAATATCTCTCCCCATACTAAACTAAATATCTCTCCCCACACTAAACTAAATATCTCTCCCCACACTAAACTAAATATCTCTCCCCACACTAAACTAAATATCTCTCCCCACACTAAACTAAATATCTCTCCCCACACTAAACTAAATATCTCTCCCCATACTAAACTAAATATCTCTCCCCATACTAAACTAAATATCTCTCCCCACACTAAACTAAATATCTCTCCCCACACTAAACTAGATATCTCTCCACATACTAAACTAAATATCTCTCCCCACACTAAACTAAATATCTCTCCACACACTAAACTAAATATCTCTCCCCACACTAAACTAAATATCTCTCCCCACACTAAACTAAATATCTCTCCCCACACTAAACTAAATATCTCTCCCCACACTAAACTAAATATCTCTCCCCACACTAAACTAAATATCTCTCCCCACACTAAACTAAATATCTCTCCCCATACTAAACTAAATATCTCTCCCCATACTAAACTAAATATCTCTCCCCATACTAAACTAAATATCTCTCCCCACACTAAACTAAATATCTCTCCCCACACTAAACTAAATATCTCTCCCCACACTAAACTAAATATCTCTGCACATACTAAACTAAATATCTCTCCCTACACTAAACTAAATATCTCTCCCCACACTAAACTAAATATCTCTCCCCATACTAAACTAAATATCTCTCCCCACACTAAACTAAATATCTCTCCCTACACTAAACTAAATATCTCTCCCCACACTAAACTAAATATCTCTCCCCATACTAAACTAAATATCTCTCCACATACTAAACTAAATATCTCTCCCCATACTAAACTAAATATCTCTCCCCATACTAAACTAAATATCTCTCCCCATACTAAACTAAATATCTCTCCCCACACTAAACTAAATATCTCTCCCCACACTAAACTAAATATCTCTCCCCATACTAAACTAAATATCTCTCCCCACACTAAACTAAATATCTCTCCCCACACTAAACTAAATATCTCTCCCCATACTAAACTAAATATCTCTCCCCATACTAAACTAAATATCTCTCCCCACACTAAACTAAATATCTCTCCCCACACTAAACTAAATATCTCTCCCCACACTAAACTAAATATCTCTCCCCACACTAAACTAAATATCTCTCCACATACTAAACTAAATATCTCTCCCCATACTAAACTAAATATCTCTCCCCATACTAAACTAAATATCTCTCCCCACACTAAACTAAATATCTCTCCCCACACTGAACTAAATATCTCTCCACATACTAAACTAAATATCTCTCCCCATACTAAACTAAATATCTCTCCCCACACTAAACTAAATATCTCTCCCCATACTAAACTAAATATCTCTCCCCATATTAAACTAAATATCTCTCCCCACACTAAACTAAATATCTCTCCCCACACTAAACTAAATATCTCTCCCCACACTAAACTAAATATCTCTCCCCATACTAAACTAAATATCTCTCCCCACACTAAACTAAATATCTCTCCCCACACTAAACTAAACATCTCTCCCCATACTAAACTAAATATCTCTCAGCACACTAAACTAAATATCTCTCCCCATACTAAACTAAATATCTCTCCCCACAATAAACTAAATCTCTCTCCCCATACTAAACTAAATATCTCTCCCCACACTAAACTAAATATCTCTCCCCATACTAAACTAAATATCTCTCCCCATACTAAACTAAATATCTCTCCCCACACTAAACTAAATATCTCTCCCCACACTAAACTAAATATCTCTCCCCACACTAAACTAAATATCTCTCCACATACTAAACTAAATATCTCTCCCCATACTAAACTAAATATCTCTCCCCACACTAAACTAAATATCTCTCCCCACACTAAACTAAATATCTCTCCCCACACTAAACTAAATATCTCTCCACATACTAAACTAAATATCTCTCCACATACTAAACTAAATATCTCTCCCCATACTAAACTAAATATCTATCCCCATACTAAACTAAATATCTCTCCCCACACTAAACTAAATATCTCTCCCCACACTAAACTAAATATCTCTCCCTACACTAAACTAAATATCTCTCCCCATACTAAACTAAATATCTCTCCCCACACTAAACTAAATATCTCTCCCCACACTAAACTAGATATCTCTCCCCATACTAAACTAAATATCTCTCCCCACACTAAACTAAATATCTCTCCACACACTAAACTAAATATCTCTCCCCACACTAAACTAAATATCTCTCCCCACACTAAACTAAATATCTCTCCCCACACTAAACTAAATATCTCTCCCCACACTAAACTAAATATCTCTCCCCACACTAAACTAAATATCTCTCCCCATACTAAACTAAATATCTCTCCCCATACTAAACTAAATATCTCTCCCTACACTAAACTAAATATCTCTCCCCACACTAAACTAAATATCTCTCCCCACACTAAACTAAATATCTCTGCACATACTAAACTAAATATCTCTCCCTACACTAAACTAAATATCTCTCCCCACACTAAACTAAATATCTCTCCCCATACTAAACTAAATATCTCTCCCCACACTAAACTAAATATCTCTCCACATACTAAACTAAATATCTCTCCCCATACTAAACTAAATATCTCTCCCCACACTAAACTAAATATCTCTCCACATACTAAACTAAATATCTCTCCCCATACTAAACTAAATATCTCTCCCCACACTAAACTAAATATCTCTCCCCACACTAAACTAAATATCTCTCCAAATACTAAACTAAATATCTCTCCCCATACTAAACTAAATATCTCTCCCCACACTAAACTAAATATCTCTCCCCACACTAAACTAAATATCTCTCCCCACACTAAACTAAATATCTCTCCCCATACTAAACTAAATATCTCTCCCTACACTAAACTAAATATCTCTCCCCATACTAAACTAAATATCTCTCCCCACACTAAACTAAATATCTCTTCCCATACTAAACTAAATATCTCTCCCCATACTAAACTAAATATCTCTCCCTACACTAAACTAAATATCTCTCCCCACACTAAACTAAATATCTCTCCCCACACTAAACTAAATATCTCTCCCCACACTAAACTAAATATCTCTCCCCACACTAAACTAAATATCTCTCCCCACACTAAACTAAATATCTCTCCCCATACTAAACTAAATATCTCTCCACATACTAAACTAAATATCTCTCCACATACTAAACTAAATATCTCTCCCCATACTAAACTAAATATCTCTCCCCATACTAAACTAAATATCTCTCCCATACTAAACTAAATATCTCTCCCCACACTAAACTAAATATCTCTCCCCACACTAAACTAAATATCTCTCCCCACACTAAACTAAATATCTCTCCCCATACTAAACTAAATATCTCTCCCCATACTAAACTAAATATCTCTCCCCACACTAAACTAAATATCTCTCCCCACACTAAACTAAATATCTCTCCCCATACTAAACTAAATATCTCTCCCCATACTAAACTAAATATCTCTCCCCACACTAAACTAAATATCTCTCCCCACACTAAACTAAATATCTCTCCCCACACTAAACTAAATATCTCTCCCCACACTAAACTAAATATCTCTCCACATACTAAACTAAATATCTCTCCCCACACTAAACTAAATATCTCTCCACATACTAAACTAAATATCTCTCCCCACACTAAACTAAATATCTCTCCCCACACTAAACTAAATATCTCTCCACATACTAAACTAAATATCTCTCCCCACACTAAACTAAATATCTCTCCCCATACTAAACTAAATATCTCTCCACATACTAAACTAAATATCTCTCCCCACACTAAACTAAATATCTCTCCCCACACTAAACTAAATATCTCTCCCCACACTAAACTAAATATCTCTCCCCACACTAAACTAAATATCTCTCCCCACACTAAACTAAATATCTCTCCCCACACTAAACTAAATATCTCTCCCCACACTAAACTAAATATCTCTCCCCACACTAAACTAAATATCTCTCCACATACTAAACTAAATATCTCTCCCCATACTAAACTAAATATCTCTCCCCATACTAAACTAAATATCTCTCCCCACACTAAACTAAATATCTCTCCCCACACTGAACTAAATATCTCTCCACATACTAAACTAAATATCTCTCCCCATACTAAACTAAATATCTCTCCCCACACTAAACTAAATATCTCTCCCCACACTAAACTAAACATCTCTCCCCATACTAAACTAAATATCTCTCAGCACACTAAACTAAATATCTCTCCCCATACTAAACTAAATATCTCTCCCCACAATAAACTAAATCTCTCTCCCCATACTAAACTAAATATCTCTCCCCACACTAAACTAAATATCTCTCCACATACTAAACTAAATATCTCTCCCCATACTAAACTAAATATCTCTCCCCACACTAAACTAAATATCTCTCCCCATACTAAACTAAATATCTCTCCCCATACTAAACTAAATATCTCTCCCCACACTAAACTAAATATCTCTCCACATACTAAACTAAATATCTCTCCCCATACTAAACTAAATATCTCTCCCCACACTAAACTAAATATCTCTCCCCACACTAAACTAAATATCTCTCCCCACACTAAACTAAATATCTCTCCACATACTAAACTAAATATCTCTCCCCATACTAAACTAAATATCTCTCCCCACACTAAACTAAATATCTCTCCCCACACTAAACTAAATATCTCTCCCCACACTAAACTAAATATCTCTCCACATACTAAACTAAATATCTCTCCACATACTAAACTAAATATCTCTCCCCATACTAAACTAAATATCTCTCCCCATACTAAACTAAATATCTCTCCCCACACTAAACTAAATATCTCTCCCCACACTAAACTAAATATCTCTCCCTACACTAAACTAAATATCTCTCCCCATACTAAACTAAATATCTCTCCCCACACTAAACTAAATATCTCTCCCCACACTAAACTAGATATCTCTCCCCATACTAAACTAAATATCTCTCCCCACACTAAACTAAATATCTCTCCACACACTAAACTAAATATCTCTCCCCACACTAAACTAAATATCTCTCCACACTAAACTAAATATCTCTCCCCACACTAAACTAAATATCTCTCCCCACACTAAACTAAATATCTCTCCCCACACTAAACTAAATATCTCTCCCCACACTAAACTAAATATCTCTCCCCATACTAAACTAAATATCTCTCCCCATACTAAACTAAATATCTCTCCCCATACTAAACTAAATATCTCTCCCTACACTAAACTAAATATCTCTCCCCACACTAAACTAAATATCTCTCCCCACACTAAACTAAATATCTCTGCACATACTAAACTAAATATCTCTCCCTACACTAAACTAAATATCTCTCCCCACACTAAACTAAATATCTCTCCCCATACTAAACTAAATATCTCTCCCCACACTAAACTAAATATCTCTCCACATACTAAACTAAATATCTCTCCCCATACTAAACTAAATATCTCTCCCCACACTAAACTAAATATCTCTCCCCACACTAAACTAAATATCTCTCCACATACTAAACTAAATATCTCTCCCCATACTAAACTAAATATCTCTCCCCACACTAAACTAAATATCTCTCCCCACACTAACTAAATATCTCTCCACATACTAAACTAAATATCTCTCCCCATACTAAACTAAATATCTCTCCCCACACTAAACTAAATATCTCTCCCCACACTAAACTAAATATCTCTCCCCACATTAAACTAAATATCTCTCCCCATACTAAAACTAAATATCTCTCCCTACACTAAACTAAATATCTCTCCCCATACTAAACTAAATATCTCTCCCCACACTAAACTAAATATCTCTTCCCATACTAAACTAAATATCTCTCCCCATACTAAACTAAATATCTCTCCCTACACTAAACTAAATATCTCTCCCCACACTAACTAAATATATCTCTCCACACTAACTAAATATCTCTCCCCACACTAAACTAAATATCTCTACCCACGACTAAACTAATATCTCTCCCCATACTAAACTAAATATCTCTCCCCACTACTAAACTAAATATCTCTCCCCACACTAAACTAAATATCTCTCCCACACTAAACTAGAATATCTCTCCACATACTAAACTAATATCTCTCCCCACACTAAACTAAATATCTCTCCCCCACACTAAACCTAAATATCTCCTCCCCCACTAAACTTAAATATCTCTCCCCACCCTAAACTAAATATCTCTCCACATACTAAACTAAATATCTCTCCCCACACTAAACTAAATATCTCTCCCCACACTAAACTAAATATCTCTCACATACTAAACTAAATATCTCTCCCCAAACTAAACTAAATATCTCTCCACATACTAAACTAATATCTCTCCCCATACTAAACTAAATATCTCTCCCCACACTAAACTAAATATCTCTCCCCACACTAAACTAAATATCTCTCCCCACACTAAACTAAATATCTCTCCCCACACTAAACTAAATATCTCTCCCCACACTAACTAATATCTCTCCCCACACTTAAACTAAATATCTCTCCCACACTAAACTAAATATCTCTCCCCACACTAAACTAAATATCTCTCCCCACACTAAACTACATATCTCTCCCCATACTAAACTAAATATCTCTCCCCCATACTAAACTAAATATCTCTCCCACACTAAACTAAATATCTCTCCCCACACTAAACTAGATATCTCTCCACATACTAAACTAAATATCTCTCCCCACACTAAACTAAATATCTCTCCACACACTAAACTAAATATCTCTCCCACACTAAACTAAATATCTCTCCCCACACTAAACTAAATATCTCTCCCCACACTAAAACTACATATCTCTCCCCACAGATAAACGAATATCTCTCCCACACTAAACTGAAATATCTCTCCCCACACTAAACTAAATATCTCTCCCCATACTAAACTAAAATATCTCTCCCCATACTAAAACTAAATATCTCTCCCCATACCTAAACTAAATATCGCTCCCCTACACTAAACTAAATATCTCTCCCACACTAAACTAATATCTCTCCCCACACTAAGCTAAATATCTCTGCACATACTAAACTAAATATCTCTCCTACACTAAACTAAATATCTCCCCACACTAAACTAAATATCTCTCCCCATACTAAACTAAATATCTCTCCCCACACTAACTAAATATCTCCCCTACACTACCTAAATAATCTCTCCCCACACTAACTAAATATCTCTCCCCACACTAACTTATCTCTCCCCCCCTAAACTAAATATCTCTCCACATACTAAACTAATATCTCTCCCACACTAAACTAAATATCTCTCCCCACACTAAACTCAATATCTCTCCACATACTAAACTAAATACTCTCCCCACACTAAACTAAATATCTTCTCCACATACTAAACTATATCTCTCCCATACTAAACTAATATCTCTCCCCACACTAAACTAAATATCTCTCCCCACACTAAACTCATACGGCTCTGGCTGGTCATGGCTGGATGACGGCTCTGGCTGGTCATGGCTGGATGACGGCTCTGGCTTTGGTCTATGGCTGATGACGGCTCTGCTGGTCATGGCTCGCTGCGGCTCTGGCTGATCCTGTCTGGGGAAGGCTCTGGCTGATCCTGTCTGGCGGAAGGCTCTGGCTGATCCTGTCTGGCGGAAGGCTCTGCTGATCCTGTCTGGCGGAAGGCTCTGGCTGATCCTGTCTGGCGGAAGCGCTGGCTGCTCCTGTCTGGCGAAGGCTCTAGCGGCTCCTGTCTGGCGGAAGGCTCTAGCGGCTCCTGTCTGGCGGACGGCTCTGAAGGCTCATGGCAGACGGCGCTTTGCGGGCTCATGGCAGACGGGCGGCTTTGCAGGCTCAGTACAGACGGGCGCTTTGCAGGCTCAGTACAGACGGGCGGCTTTGAAGGCTCAGTACAGACGGGCAGTTCATGCGGCGCTTGGCAGACGGACAGTCAGACGGCGTTGGGCAGACGGCAGTTCAGGCGCCGTTGGGCAGACGGGCATTTCAGCGCCGTTGGGCAGACGCGTTCAGGCGCCGCTGGGCAGACGGGCAGTTCAGGCGCCGCTGGGCAGACGGGCAGTTCAGGCCCGCTGGGCAGACGGGCAGTTCAGCGGCCGCTGGCAGACGGCAGACTCTGGCCGGCTGAGACGCACTGAGGCCTGTGTGCGTGGTACCGGAACTGGAGGTACCGGGCTAAAGACCGCACCTTCAGGCTAGTGCGGGGAGCAGCAACAGGGCACACTGGACTCTCAAGGGCGTACTATAGGCTGGTGCGTGGTACCGGCACTGGTGGTACCGGGCTGAGGCACGCACATCAGGGCAACGGGGAGAAGGAACAGTGCGTACAGGGCTCTGGAGACGCACAGGAGGCTTGATGCGTGGTGCCGGAACTGGAGGCACTGGGCTGGAGACACGCACCACAGGGAGAGTGCGTGGAGGAGGAACAGGGCACACTGAGTTCTCGAGGCGCACTATAGAACTGGTGCGTGGTACCGGGACTGGTGGTACCGGGCTGAGGGCACGCACCTCAGAGCGAGTGCAGGGAAATGATCAGTGCGTACAGGGCTCTGAGACGCACAGGAGCTTGGTGCGTGGTGTAGGCACTGTCTTAACCAGACGGCTAGCACGCACCTCAGGACGAGTAGGGAGAGCGGTACCCGGTGACATCAACTCACCAACACGTTCAGTCGACGGATGCCGTGCCTAAAGCACCAACCAGTACATCCCTCATAACTCTCTCCTCCAATTTCTCCATTAACTCCTTTACTGTCTCTGCGTCACTCACCTCCAATACCGCCCTCACCGGCTCCTTACGGTAAGCAGGAGGAGTTGGCTCACGTCTCCTGACTGACCCAACTACACTTCCCGAGAGCCCCCCCCAAGACATTTTTGGGTTTGACTTACGGGCTTCCAGCCTTGCTTCCGTGCTGCCTCCTCATATCGCCGCCTCTCTGCTTTCGCTGCCTCCAGCTCAGCTTTGGGGCGGCGATATTCTCCTGGTTGAGCCCAGGGTCCCTTTCCGTCCAATATTTCTCCCCAAGTCCACGAGTCCTGTTTCTTTGCCGCTGTTGTTGGTTCCTCTCACGCTGCTTGATCCTTGTTTGTGGGTGATTCTGTAACGGTCGTCCTCTCCTCTTCGGAAGAAGAGGAGGAGTAGGGATTGACCAAAGCGCAGCGTGATAGTTTGACTATATGAAGTTTATTTAAACAAACGACGAAACACGAAATAACTTCAACAACTACAAAATAACAAAACGACGTAGACAGACCTAACATGGAACTTACATAAATACACGAGAGAACTCACGAACAGAACAGACTACAAACAAACGATACAGTCCCATGGTGTAGCATATACGGACACAGGAGACAATCACCCACAAACAAACAGTGTGAACAGCCACCTTTATATGGTTCTCAATCAGAGGAAACGTCAAACACCTGTCCCTGATTGAGAACCATATAAGGCTAATTACACCTGACCTAAACATAGAAACACAAAACATAGAATGCCCACCCCAACTCACGCCCTGACCAACTAAACACATACAAAATTAACAGAAACAGTCC